>NC_087212.1:15564563-15584563 GCF_015104395.2 Macrobrachium nipponense
CAGCCATTTCCTTCTTCTATTCAGAAACTTTGTCCTATCTCATCATGCAAGTTATAATTCTCTCTGTTTCATTACTTCGCCGTTTCCCCATCACCTTATTACTATCGTTTCGTGACTGTGCCTTTTTTTATATTGTTGCTTTCCCTCATGTTTTCCCTTACTTTGTTGTTATTGTTGATGTTCTGTTTGGAGTGGTAGGAAAGCCTAAGAAGATCTAAAAAAAAAAAAAAAAAAAAGTGTTTCGTGTCGATTTAAAATACCTGGATTTTTAGGATAGGATATTAATGACTTATCTATAGAACGAAAATGTAAAAAAAAAATTAATAATGTACCTGTTCAACAGTGCAGAAAAATTATTTCTAATAAAATATAGCGTATTTATTTTAATTTTCCGGGCTATTTGAGCGTATTTTTAATCAGGCGCCCCGAGTAAGCTGGAGGTCGGATCACGCCTTGTTCATTACTGTATGAGTTCGTATAGTACAAAATCTGTTTATGGCTACTTTCTTGGGAATCTTCAAAAGGCTTTTAGTAGATAATTTCCATGTATCTAGATTGTGTCTGTTACTGTCTGTATTTTGTATATTCCATATATATGGCCCTGAGCTGAAATAGATGATATTATTATTATTATTATTATTATTATTATTATTATTATTATTATTATTATTATTATTATTATTATTATTATTATTATATTTTTTTTTTTTTGGGGGGGGAGTCTATCACAGTCCTCCAATTCGACCGGCTGAGTAGTATTTATAGTGTGGGGTTCTGGGTTGCATCCTGCCTCCTTAGGAGTCCATCACTCTTCTTACTATGTGCGCCGTTTCTATGATCACACTCTTCTGCATGAGTCCTGGAGCTACTTCAGCCTCTAGTTTTTCCAGATTCCTTTTTAGGGATCTTGGGATCGTGCCTAGTGTTCCTATGATTATTGGTACAATTTCCACTGGCATATCCCATATCCTTCTTATTTATATTTTCAGGTCTTGATACTTATCCATTTTTCCTTTTCTTTCTCTTCAACTCTGGTGTCCCATGGTATTGCGACATCAATGAGTGATACTTTCTTCTTGATTTTGTCAATCAAAGTCACGTCTGGTCTATTTGCACGTATCACCCTATCTGTTCTGATACCATAGTCCCAGAGGATCTTTGCCTGATCGTTTTCTATCACTCCTTGAGGTTGGTGCTCGTACCCTTTATTACTGCTGGCGTTTCTTGCACAGGCTCCAGTGGAGGGCTTTTGCCATTGAATCATGCCTCTTTTTTTTGTACTGGTTTTGTGCAAGTGCCGTACATTCGCTTGCTGTGTGGTTTATGGTCTCATTTTTTGTATTGCACTTCCTACATATGGGAGAGATGTTATTTCCATCTATCGTTCTTTGAAGATATCTGGTTCCTAGGGCTTGATCTTGTGCCGCTGTTATCATTCCTTCAGTTTCCTTCTTGAGTTCTCCCCTCTGTAACCATTGCCATGTGTCATCATCGCTGGCTAGTTCTTTAGTCTGTCTCATGTATTGCCCGTGCATTGGTTTGTTGTGCCATTCCTCTGTTCTGCTTGTCATTCTCCTGTCTGTGTATATTTCTGGGTCTTCGTCAACTTTTATCAGTTCTTCTTCCATGCACTCTTTAGCCACTCGTCTTCACTGGTTTTCAGATATTGCCCCAGTGCTCTGTTCTCGATGTTGACGCAGTCTTCTATATTTAGTAGTCCTCTCCCTCCTTCCTTTCATGTTATGTATAGTCTGTCCGTATTTGTTCTTGGGTGTATTGCTTTGTGTATTGTCATATGTTTCCTAGTTTTCTGGTCTATGCTGCGGAGTTCTGCCTTCGTCCATTCCACTATTCCTGTGCTGTATCTGATTACTGGTACTGCCCATTGTTTGTTTATGGCTTTTATCATTATTTCCGGCGTTTGAGTTTTGAATTTATTATTATTATTATTATATTGTATTATTATTATTGGATTATTTTATTATTATTATTATTATTATTATTATTACTATTATTATTATTATTATTTAGGAATAATGTGAACTATTTTTCTGCAGATATATTAATTCACAGTTAATTAAGGTCTTACACCACCCGCTGCAGCCCGGCGCTAATGCTGCACATACACGAAATGAAAGGAAAGAGAGAGAGAGAGAGAGAGAGAGAGAGAGAGAGAGAGAGAGAAAATTGTGAACGGTTTCACTTCATTTAGGTGACGATTACCATATCAAGGCTCTCCAGTTTTGCAGTTACATGATAGCTTGCACTAAGCCAGAATACTGAAACTCTCTCTCTCTCTCTCTCTCTCTCTCTCTCTCTCTCTCTCTCTCTCTCTCTCAAAGCTGCCACCCACAGAGGTCGACTAATAACCAGGTACTTGTTTATGGCAGAAGAAACACTGGATTATTGGGGGACAGAACCGTATGCTACGAGAGAGAGAGAGAGAGAGAGAGAGAGAGAGAGAGAGAGAGAGAGAGATTTGCGCCAAGGATTCACACTCGAAAACATCTAGATATTCTCTGAAAAAAAGAACGAGTCTTACAGAAGCAGTCATTGTAAACATGATCGAGTTTCTTTGGTTCAAAAAATGAGATAAAGGAAAAAAGAAGAAAAGATGATAGATACAAAAACTAGTTTCTTGAGCTGAGAAAGGGCATCCATGATTACCTCCTCCTCCTCCTCCTCCTCCTCCTCCCCCTCTTCCTCCTTCAGGCCTGGTGAGGGGGAAACCGTCTTTTACACGACAAGCGATAAATTTAGGTGAACCTTTATTGATACAACGAAAAAGTTTCCTACATGCATTATCCTCTCTCTCTCTCTCTCTCTCTCTCTGTGTAGGATTATACCTCAGTTATTTGTATCTTGGTATTCATACATCGTAGGAATATAAGACATTTTCTCTCTCTCTCTCTCTCTCTCTCTCTCTCTCTCTCTCTCTCTCTCTCTGTAACATTATACCACAGTTATTTGTATCTTGGTATTCATACATCTTAGTAATATAAGACATTCTCTCTCTCTCTCTCTCTCTCTCTCTCTCTCTCTCTCTCTCTCTCTCTCTCTCTTTGTAACTATACCTGTTATTTGTATCTTGGTATTTATACGTCTTAGGAATAATAAAGCCATTTTCTCTCTCTCTCTCTCTCTCTCTCTCTCTCTCTTCTCTCTCTCTCTCTCTCTCTCTCTATATATATATATATATATATATATATATATATATATATATATATATATATATAATAGTCTGTGTGTATATCAATTTCAGTCCTCTGGACTTTTAACTGAAAAGCCCCCCAATATGTTTCGCCTTACCTTTAGTACATGGTACGTTTGTTTTCGACCTGGAATCGTCTGTGTTTGTGAGTTTTGTTTCGCATGTTTTCTTTTGACTGGGTATGATGGATATATCATGGGCTCCATTGCTGGCATGTGGGGCAGCCACGCAAACGTATGCACCCTCCCGCTTATTCTCTTTTGATGATATTTGCTTTGAAAATATGGGCAAAAACAAAATGGCCTGATCCGTATACTAAAAAAATAAAAAGAGAGAGACAAGCGGTTTTCTTTTTGATAAACCATATTCCCAACACGCACGCACTCATACGCACACAGTTTATATATATATATATATATATATATATATATATATATATATTATATATATATATAATTTATATATATATGTGTGTGTATATATATATATATATATATATATTATATATGTATATATATATATACTATATATATAAGTGTGTGTGTGTGTGTTCAAGTATGTGTATGTACATACATGAATGCACACTCGCATACACCTACACACAGGCACAAATACACACACACATATATATATATTTATTTATTTATTTTTACTTAGACATATATTTATATATTAAGAATATATATTGTTTTGTTAACATTATTGCTGCCAGTCAGATTTTTCCGATAAGTCATTTTTCTGCAAACTTTTACAAATATGAAGCAAATCATCACGCCATCATGAAGAGCCTCTTCTCTAGCCGTTCCTGGCAAGTGATTCGTAAACACATTTTCTTGTTTTCTTGCGAATGAATTCATAAACATTCCTTTTTGTAGAATTTGCAGGTAAAATTAAAATTCTAAGGATTTTTGGCAACCGAATACAGAAATATTGTTTCTGTCATCCCTGGCAACCAATTCCTCTAAGAGAATTATTTCTGGTTTGAGTTGGCAACTAAATACTCTCATTTTTATTCCTGGCAGGAATTTGCACAAACATTCTTATATTTTTCTTGGCAATCAAGGGAGTACATAAACACATTAATTTCTTGGTGAGTAGCCTACCATTTGATTGCAACTATTATTTGAAATTGGTCCTTCAGGTGTTGGCTGGCAGTTCAAGCTAGTACTCTCTAGAGTTGTTCCTACCTAGAGTGAAGCTGTGAGGGTTATAATGAGGGCGAAGAGGAGAGGAAGAACCTCATTGAAGGAGAAAATTATTCTTTGGAAAGAACAGCAATTTGATATCGATTCCCTCCTGGTAAATGGCAGAGTAGGGTGGTGGGTCGGTTCCGCTGTCGACTCTTATTTGCTTTGTTTTTGTTTCACAATCTTGTGTTTTAACTGTTAACATATTCTAAAATGTTTGACATTTTTTATTCCCCTGTAAATTTACCTCGTTGTGTGGCTATGCTAGTCTCGCGTAATGGTATTGCAACACTGTAGTTCGCGGGAAAAATTTTTGCATGTACGAAATATACAGCTATTTATTTCTATTAATTATTTAAATGTACGTGTATGCAGTATGCAGTGAGGCAGGAAGAGTGACATAATTGTTTATTCTCATCCGTGCAAAAATGCGATGGATTCAGAAACATACTTTGTATTTTTCCTCTGAACGTGTACCTATGTATGTCCGAGAGAGAGAGAGAGAGAGAGAGAGAGAGAGAGAGAGAGAGAGAGAGAGAGAGAGTTAATGCAGGGCATTAGCATCCCGAGAAATCAGACGCAGGCAAGCTGCTGTAATTGGCTCATTGATTGCACGAGAATTATCTTGCTTCCCAATAATCCTCTACGGATGTGCAGAAATCGCAGTAGAAATTGCAACTGAAAGCCTTTCGCTATTACTGACAGAGTTAGCTAAATCTGTGTAAACAACACCGACGCGCGTTGCAGGGTTAGGAAATCTTCTCGGAAAGACGAGAAGATTTCCTAACCCTTTATAATGTAAAGCTCTTTGGCCTTGGACGTGAAAATGTCGTCTTAGTTGTCACATAAGTGCCCTTTTTAGCCGGGGGAACGACTCAGAAGAATATTGCTCGACGACACAGCAAGTAAAGCCAGATTGCCTAAGATAGGAAACGATAATTTCTCGTTGGGGCCATTTCTTGTTCTAGTAACGCAAGTCTTTCGTTCTCTCTTTCCAGTGTTGAACAGTGGAATGGCTTTCGTTTTATGTTTTTGTGAACCAGGCGTACGATTATAAGATCGTGAAGCGTCAGTTTCTTAGTTATTCTGTTACGTTTCGCCTTCTAAATACACACGCACACACACACACACACACACACACACACATATATATATAATATATATATATATATTATATATAATTTTTTTATATATATAATATATATATATATGTATGTATAATGTATGTATGTATGTATATATGTATATTACACACATTGACACGAACGCATATACGAATATATATATATATATATATATATATATATATATATATATATATCTATATATATATATATATATAATCTAAATACGTACTCGTGTAGTATATGTATGTGTGTGCGCTCTCATGTGTGTTCCTGTAAGCCTATTTTATTGAAACACATCAATTGTTTTTTGTTTGCTATTTTCACGTCCATTGTCTCGTTTATATAAACAGTTTATGAGCAATTAATTCAAATGGAATTTTGCTTTGCAAGTAAATAACCATTTACGCGTGTTCAGTATAGCTATTTCTTATCCTGAATAATATTCAAGCACTACCTGATCCGAATTGTGAAGCGAATTGCATTTGCTACGGGCGTCTCGACAATGTTGTAATTTCGTGGTACAAGAGCAGTGTCTTTTTGTGGACGTTTTGCTTTGCGTGAGAGGAGAGAGAGAGAGAGAGAGAGAGAGAGAGAGAGAGAGAGAGAGAGAGATAGCATTGTTCACTGACTGCTAGGTTTGTGGGCGTTTTGGCAAAGATTGTATTTGAGTTGCGAATGATAAAAGCAAACTGGTATGGTTGTTGTTATGTAGTAATGATAGGTGTTCTTATTATTATTAGAGAATATGAAAATTTTTTTCTATTATTGGGCCTTTATGATTATTTATGATAGTGTTATGACCGCAAATATAGTAATAATAATAATAATAATTTTCTCAGACATTGTTTCATAAATATTGCTGTGGGAAAGGCATTCTCTTTGTTTCTTGGTTTCATTAATAATCGGCTTTCCTTCTTATGGATGAATTTGATAAATTTCCAAAGAAGGGAAAGAGTTAAACGCAGTGCAAGATATATGGTTTTTAATTTCACACTTCTAAGGTATTTTGTTTCTTATTCAATAAATGATGCTATTTTACAGCGTTTTTAATCGATGCCTTTATATGGTATCCACTTTTCTTATCTGTCATTCAAACAGCTATAAAGCGCCATCTATATGTGTATGATGTTGTAGTGTATAATTAGATCTAGAGTATCGTAGTAGCTATCACTTCTTTTTATAAACGATTGAGTCCCATTTCACTAAATATAATTATTATTATTCTACAATCGAAACCGTGTATTATTTATTTATTATTTATTTATTTTAAGGACGATCCTGTAGCTTTCAAGGACATCCTTCTCCCTCGTCGTAAGAAATATTAGTCACTTGAAATTGTTCCGACTAAGGAAACACTTTCGTTTTAAAGCCAAAGAATTCTGTATTGTTTTACTTATGTACATGATAAAGAAACTGCACAAGAAGTGACTTGTCTCGTGCACTGTTCAGAACTTAAATGTTCTTTGTACATTGTTATTATTTTTTAGGAGTAAAATAAGGTTACAAAAGATGAACACATAAACACATATGTGTATATATGTATATATATGTATATATATGTATATATATATATATATATATATATATATATATATCATGTATATATATATAGTATGTATGTATATAATTTGTGTGTGTGTAAGTGAGCGCTTGATTGTATGTATGTACGTACGTATGTATTTATCTTTTCTCCCTGAGCTTGGCAACTATTGAGAAGGGTATCCATTCCCCGAAGTCAGTATCTGTCTCTGTTATTGCCTGGATCAACAGTCTCTCATATTCTCATGCCGGGAGTTGAATGCAAATGTACATTCATGCATATGTATAGACATTTATACAAGCCTCCGGACGCAGTATATGACAAATGTATGATTTTCCAATGCTTCTCCTGAGGCTCGATATTTTCAGTTTTTCAGTTGTGTGTCGAAAGAATGTTTGTTGTTTGAATGCGTTTGAAAATTCATGTTCAGTTTTTTTTTTATATTACACTTTGGTAACGATGTGCGCATGGTTAATTTGTTGTTTCTTTTATCGATGATCCTAGTATTATTGTTATTACAATAATAATAGGAATAACGACTGGGATATAATAATAATAATAATAATAATAATAATAATAATAATAATAATAATAATAATAATAATAATAATAATAATAATAATAATAATAATAATGCCTAACTGGAAAGCCCCAGGTCCCGATGAAGTCCATGGATACTGGCTCAAAAACTTCAAGGCCCTACACCCACGAATAGCAGAACAACTCCAGCATTGTATCTCAAATCACCATGCACCCAAATGGATGACCACAGGAAGAACATCCTTAGTACAAAAAGACAAGAGTAAGGGAAATATAGCCAGTAACTACAGGCATATCACCTGCCTACCAATAATGTGGAAGTTACTAACAGGTATCATCAGTGAAAGGCTATAACAACTACCTAGAGGAGACAAACACCATCCCCCACCAACAGAAAGGCTGCAGAAGGAAGTGTAGGGGCACAAAAGACCAGCTCCTGATAGACAAAATGGTAATGAAGAACAGTAGGAGAAGGAAAACCAACCTAAGCATGGCATGGATAGACTATAAGAAAGCCTTCGACATGATACCACACACATGGCTAATAGAATGCCTGAACATATATGGGGCAGAGGAAAACACCATCAGCTTCCTCAAAAATACAATGTGCAACTGGAATACAATACTTACAAGCTCTGGAATAAGACTAGCAGAGGTTAATATCAGGAGAGGGATCTTCCAGGGCGACTCACTGTCCCCACTACTCTTCGTAGTAGCCATGATTCCCATGACAAAAGTAATACAGAAGATGGATGCCGGGTACCAACTCAAGAAAAGAGGCAACAGAATCAACCATCTGATGTTCATGGACGACATCAAGCTGTATGGTAAGAGCATCAAGGAAATAGATACCCTAATCCAGACTGTAAGGATTGTATCTGGGGACATTAGGATGGAGTTTGGAATAGAAAAATGCGCCTTAGTCAACATACAAAAAGGCAAAGTAACGAGAACTGAAGGGATAAAGCTACCAGATGGGAGCAACATCAAACACATAGATGAGACAGGATACAAATACCTGGGAATAATGGAAGGAGGGGATATAAAACACCAAGAGATGAAGGACACGATCAGGAAAGAATATATGCAGAGACTCAAGGCGATACTCAAGTCAAAACTCAACGCCGGAAATATGATAAAAGCCATAAACACATGGGCAGTGCCAGTAATCAGATACAGCGCAGGAATAGTGGAATTGACGAAGGCAGAACTCCGCAGCATAGATCAGAAAACCAGGAAACATATGACAATACACAAAGCACTACACCCAAGAGCAAATACGGACAGACTATACATAACACGAAAGGAAGGAGGGAGAGGACTACTAAGTATAGACGACTGCGTCAACATCGAGAACAGAGCACTGGGGCAATATCTGAAAACCAGTGAAGACGAGTGGCTAAAGAGTGCATGGGAAGAAGGACTAATAAAAGTAGACGAAGACCCAGAAATATACAGAGACAGGAGAAAGACAGACAGAACAGAGGACTGGCACAACAAACCAATGCACGGACAATACATGAGACAGACTAAAGAACTAGCCAGCGATGTAAACAAAGGGGAGGGCTAAAGAAGGAAACTGAAGGAATGATAACAGCGGCACAAGATCAGGCCCTAAGAACCAGATATGTTCAAAGAACGATAGACGGAAATAACATCTCTCCCATATGTAGGAAGTGCAATACGAAAAATGAAACCATAAACCACATAGCAAAGAGGCATGATTCAGTGGCAAAAGCCCTTCACTGGAGCCTGTGCAAGAAACATCAGCTACCTTGCAGTAATAAGTGGTACGAGCACCAACCTGAGGGAGTGATAGAAAAACGATCACGCAAAGATCCTCTGGGACTATGGTATCAGAAAACAGATAGGGTGATACGTGCAAATAGACCAGACGTGACGTTGATTGACAAAGTCAAGAAGAAAGTATCACTCATTGATGTCGCAATACCATGGGACACCAGAGTTGAAGAGAAAGAGTGGGAAAAAATGGATAAGTATCAAGATCTGAAAATATAAATAAGAAGGATATGGGATATGCCAGTGGAAATCGTACCCATAATCATAGGAGCACTAGGCACGATCCCAAGATCCCTTAAAAGGAATCTGGAAAAACTAGACGCTGAAGTAGCTCCAGGACTCATGCAGAAGAGGTGATCCTAGAAACGGCACACATAGTAAGAAAAGTGATGGACTCCTAAGGAGGCAGGATGCAACCGGGGAACCCCACATTATAAATACCACCCAGTCGAATTGGAGGACTGTGATAGAGCAAAAAAAAAAATATATATATATATATATATATATATATATATATATATATATATATATATATATATTATGTAATAATATAATAATAATAATAATAATAATAATAATAATAATAATACTTTTGAAATAAAATAAAGATACGCTCACCAGACAGTTTATCATTATCAGGCATTGTTAAGTTTTGTTGTTGCATGGTACAATAATGGCTGTCTATCACGTTATAATGGTTCCTCTACCGTTTTATTGAGCGTATGTTGACGTTGTGTAAAAAGATGTCAAAATGACAACATCCCAAGAATTTAACCTTTAAATTAAACAATGTACGAAAACCAAGAGGTTGTAAATGAAGGAGAGAGAGAGAGAGAGAGAGAGAGAGAGAGAGAGAGAGGGTGGGGTTCACCCTAGTTGTATGAAGATTACCTCGTCGAGTCCCTGCCGTTTGAATTACGGTACGGTGGTACACAAATCCACCCATTTGCCACTCACATCAGTCAACTGACGATCAGGTAATCCCTATAGTATAGCTACAAAAGGTTGAGACTCATTGGCAATTAGCAGTGGTGCCATATCTTCTCAACGCCATTCAAACTTTTCACGATGTGGGTGATAATTTTAGTAGATTTGGCATTTATTTACCGGTGATGCCATATCCTCGTGTATGAATGATTCAGTGAAGGTCACAGTAGATTGTCTATTATCTCCCTCCAGAATATGCCCACAATTTTGGATGAGGATTAAATAGTAACCCCCTCGGCAAGATGGGCAACGTGTCAACGACGCTAATTTTGGGAAAGCCGCAACCTTTCTTAGCTAGAAATTATTTTTGTATATAATTCTCTGATATTTCAAATGCTCGACATTTTAGTGACTAGGTGTTCGACGCTTGAGTTTGCTATGTATGGTTTTTTTGTTTAATTTTTATATCAAATGAAGATTATTATTTATTCTGTTCGAGCCCTTTGTCCGTATGCATAATTGATTTAGCTTTTAATTGGTATTTACCAGACGTATTCACTCGTTTATTGTTTATTTTCATCGGTATTTTAACATGTTTATCATCTCTTGGGTCTGTAGATGGTTTTACTTTCTGGTTGTCTGTGAATGGCAGTTAATAATAATTAATAATAATAATAATAATAATAATAAAATAATAATAATAATAAGATAATAATAATAATAATAATA
The DNA here is from genome assembly GCF_015104395.2 of Macrobrachium nipponense. Taxonomy (NCBI): domain Eukaryota; kingdom Metazoa; phylum Arthropoda; class Malacostraca; order Decapoda; family Palaemonidae; genus Macrobrachium; species Macrobrachium nipponense. Next base: position 15,575,625 of record NC_087212.1, read on the forward strand.
ATAATAATAATAATAATTAGTAGCCATGATTCCCATGACAAAAGTACTAACAGAAGATGGATGCCGGGTACCAACTCAAGAAAAGAGGCAACAAAATCAACCATCTGATGTTCATGGACGACATCAAGCTGTATGGTAAGAGCATCAAGGAAATAGATACCCTAATCCAGACTGTAAGGATTGTATCTGGGGACATCAGGATGGAGTTTGGAATAGAAAAAATGCGCCTTAGTCAACTTACAAAAAGGCAAAGTAACGAGAACTGAAGGGATAAAGCTACCAGATGGGAGCAACATCAAACACATAGATGAGACAGGATACAAATACCTGGGAATAATGGAAGGAGGAGATATAAAACACCAAGAGATGAAGGACACGATCAGGAAAGAATATATGCAGAGACTCAAGGCGATACTCAAGTCAAAACTCAACGCCGGAAATATGATAAAAGCCATAAACACTTGGGCAGTGCCAGTAATCAGATACAGCGCAGGAATAGTGGAATGGACGAAGGCAGAACTCCGCAGCATAGATCAGAAAACCAGGAAACAAATGACAATACACAAAGCACTACACCCAAGAGCAAATACGGACAGACTATACATAACACGAAAGGAAGGAGGGAGAGGACTACTAAGTATAGAGGACTGCGTCAACATCGAAACAGAGCGCTGGGGCAATATCTGAAAACCAGTGAAGACGAGTGCTAAAGAGTGCATGGGAAGAAGGACTAATAAAAGTAGACGAAGACCCAGAAATATACAGAGACAGGAGAGAGAAAGAACAGAGGACTGGCACAACAAACCAATGCACGGACAATACATGAGACAGACTAAAGAACTAGCCAGCGATGACAATTGGCAATGGCTACAGAGGGGAGAGCTCAAGAAGGAAACTGAAGGAATGATAACAGCGGCACAAGATCAGGCCCTAAGAACCAGATATGTTCAAAGTACGATAGACGGAAATAACATCTCTCCCATATGTAGGAAGTGCAATACGAAAAATGAAACCATAAACCACATAGCAAGTGAATGCCCGGCACTTGCACAGAACCAGTACAAAAAGAGGCATGATTCAGTGGCAAAAGCCCTCCACTGGAGCCTGTGCAAGAAACATCAGCTACCTTGCAGTAATAAGTGGTACGAGCACCAACCTGAAGGAGTGATAGAAAACGATCAGGCAAAGATCCTCTGGGACTATGGTATCAGAACGGATAGGGTGATACGTGCAAACAGACCAGACGTGACGTTGATTGACAAAGTCAAGAAGAAAGTATCACTCATTGATGTCGCAATACCATGGGACACCAGAGTTGAAGAGAAGAGAGGAAAAAAATGGGATAAGTATCAAGATCTGAAAATAGAAAATAAGAAGGATATGGGATATGCCAGTGGAAATCGTACCCATAATCATAGGAGCACTAGGCACGATCCCAAGATCCCTGAAAAGGAATCTAGAAAAACTAGAGGCTGAAGTAGCTCCAGGACTGATGCAGAAGAGTGTATCCTAGAAACGGCACACATAGTAAGAAAAGTGATGGACTCCTAAGGAGGCAGGATGCAACCCGGAACCCCACACTATAAATACCACCCAGTCGAATTGGAGGACTGTGATAGAGCAAAAAAAAAAAAAAAAAAAAAAAAAAACAAAAAAAAAAATAATAATAATAATAATAATGATAATAATAATAATAATAATGATAATAATAGTGATAAGTTGTTTTAGTTTAGTTTTGCAAATTTTCTGGGACTAATAATTTGAAACCAATTCATTTACTTAATGTTATGTATATTTAATTAATATTGTTATGTTACTTGCCAATTAATGTGGTATCACTTATTTCTCCGAAAATAGTTTGTGCAATATGCAGTAGCGTTGTGACGTCACTTTGAAATTTCAAATCAGTCAGAATTATTCGGGAAATGTGATTTTAGTTTTCTGTAAAAGAAAACTATTGAGATGGCTATTTGTCCGTCCGTCCGCACTTTTTCTGTCCGCCCTAAGATCTTAAAACCTACTGAGGCTAGAGGGCTGCAAAATGTCAAGTTGATCATCCAACAGTAAGCTGATGCAAATAATAATCAAGTGCTTCTAAAGAATAGAGAGAGAGAGAGAGAGAGAGATTGGTGTATTCACATCACACAGTAAACGTCATAAATAGAGAATAATCAAGTACTTTTAATAGAGAGAGAGAGAGAGAGAGAGAATAAGAGCTTGAATTCTTGTTAGGAGCAGAGAGCAATAATGAGGTTGCTGTTCCGTCATATTTGGAAGGTTATAATTCCTTCGTGTCCTGATAAGGTAAGGGGCACACTTCAGAGATCGCTGGGTTCCTTCTGTCTAAACCGTAGCATAAATTCCAGGAGTGTTTTTGATAATAAGAGAGTTTTTTTTTATTTTGTGGTTAATAATAACAATAATAATACGATATTATTGAAATTTCATAACTATTTGTTGGATTATTATCATAGACATTGTTATTTTCCAAACATTTATTCCAATTAATATCACAAAGGTTAGACCAATTAATGTTGTATGGAAATCTTCGTAGAACCGCACTAATAATAATAATAATAATAATAATAATAATAATAATAATAATAATAATAATAATAATAATAATAATAATAATAATAATAATTATTATTATTTATTATTATTATTATTATTATTATTATTATTATTATTATTATTATTATTATTATTATACCTTGGATCTGGTAAACAAAAAGTGGTTGGATAACATTTCACCTCATTGATGCAGTTCATAGGTAGCCAGGACAGAGTAGCTATCAGTTTCCTTTTTTGGCAGAGAGAGAGAGAGAGAGAGAGAGAGAGAGAGAGAGAGAAGAGAGAGAGAGAGAAGATTTTGCAAAGCAGAGCAGTAAGAGAGACAGAGAGAGGGATTTGGACGAAAGGCTTTTATACAATGTAGGAAAATAGAAGAGAGAGAGAGAGGATTTACAAAATTTAACAGTAAAAAAGAGAAACCGATTTCTAGATGAAGCGATATTACAAGGCAGAGCACATTAGGGGACAGAGAGAGAGAGAGAGAGAGAGAGAGAGAGAGAGAGATTAGGACAAAAGATCGGCATGAAGTAGAACAAAGCGAGAGATGGTTGTAGGAGAGTGAATGAAATACTGCCAAGGGAAAGAAAATGATAAAATGGAGACAGACACCGCACAGACAAAGAGAAATGTCGGGTGAGGATACTTGACAGGAGGTAAATAGTCAGAAAACAAAATGAAGCCTAGTTAGGAATCAATGAGCGGAGCAGACTCTATTAACTTTTTTTTTTTTTTTCAAATCCAGTTATTGTCACCTTTATTCCGGGAAGACTATCACTCTTTTTTTTATTTTCTATTTATCTCTCTTTCCTTGAAATATGTTTATTAATAATTTTCCAGCCTATATGTTCATTTATGTGTTTATTGGACGCTTGCCTTTTGCTTTGAGTTATATTAGTTAAAAGTAAGTTATTTTCGTATCCTTGTCTTTCGTATTTTCTCCAATTTTCCCTGTAATTTTGATATATCTCATTTAATTCATTAAAATGGTCAGTTTCCTTCTCATAAAGAATTGACTCCAGAGAAAACAGGAACAGTAGTCGCTGTCGCAGTCATCTTTCAATAGCTGGATGTGGATGACACCCCTGTGCAGAATATTTCCACAAGGTTTATCGGTTCATTTACTTACTACAAAAAGCTCATCGCTGTCCTGTCGAGACTCATAAGTGATATTGCATTATAGATGAAAAACTTTTTTTTTTTTAAGCACGGACGATTTTTTTTCTGCAAATATTACATCTCTAGCATCTATGACCATAATATTATATCAATTAGTTACTCATATTCAGTGTCCATTTTAGAATATGGGGCCATCAGCAACTGCTTGCGCGTGCGCAAACGACAATCAAGATCAATATGCCTGGGCAGGTTACATTCGATTAAACTAATATTATTTTTTTATCGGTTTTGTTAAAGTTGTTGTGTCGCCATTGTATGATACTAAATGAATTAATCAATCAATCAGCGTCATTTATATATTGATAATAATTATCGAGTGGACTCTTTCAGAAATAAATATGTATGCGTTTAGGTTAATCTTTGTAGCCATTCATATGATGAGCCGTTGTTTTTAATATTTATTTGGATTAAAGTAAATGAAAGTGCATCTTTTTAGAAATGTGTTCTTATGAACAGACCGGGTAATCTCTACTATTTCATCGAAGTACTGCAATGATTTTAGATAAATGATTTATTTACCTGTAATTAAACAATAAAGGTAATTAGCTTATCAGAAGTCCGTAAGCTGTTCAGTAATTTTTATTTCACAAAACAAAGTCGGGTGCTAATTTATATGGGCATCAGAGTGAATTCTAAAATTGGAAATAAGATCATTATAATAATAAAATGAAAACAGTACCAAAACTCATTCTGCTTGTGGGCATTTAGAACAAAAACATTTAAAGTGACAGACTATATCTAATTAACTTTTATGGGCAACGGAAGAGAAACCCATTTCATTCGCTCTCTTTTATCTTTTATCTTTTATCTATTATCTTTTATCTTTTATCTTTTATCTTTCAGGTCAGGGAAGGCGTTATTGTCTATGCATTGCTTTCTGAGGATTAGAATTTACAATGTTTACTTTTAGTGACAGGTCATTTAGTCGATAGAATGAATAAGGTATGAAAAGATAGCTACTCAATTCATTCATATCATAGTTAGTTATGAGAGTCTGTGCCAAAGAATATTGCACTATTGACTTTTGATATCTTACCTCTCTGTTAATCCAAAGTATTTTCTGCTCCCGCGCAAGAAGTCTGCTCAAGGTTAATTCTCTCATGTCTTCCTCTTCATTCTTCGTCTTGTTTCAAGATTGAATAAGACCTTCCATGTCAAGGAGCTTTCGCTTTTAAAGTCATTCTGGCTCTACAACTTGATCAAGCACATTCATAGTGCTTTCCAATTTATTATATTTCTTTTCTTAATTTTTTTTAGACATCACAACCACCAGTTGAACGTTTTTAGCAGTAATTGCACTGTTTCAACACTCCCAACTATATTAATTTTAGATGAAAAAATACCGATTGTAAATTATCTACAAATCTTATTAACGTTCCAATATTGGGCTCATCCGTTGATTTTATTGTACTCTGCTTCAGTAAAATTTTATAAAGTTACAGTTTCTCTCAGAGTATAATCGGCCAACTTAATATAGACACTTAAGAAGTTTTTATTTTTTAATTTGTTTGCTGTGGTAGATATCGAAGCCTGTCATGGAAGTGGAAATTAAAAATTAACTCACTGCTACAATAATCCGATTTGCGGACAAATTTTTCTGCACATACCGAGGAAAAAAACTGAAAATCATAGTAATAGATCAAAAATTTTACCGACGCCAAGTTAATTTTCATTAGAAGGCTTCTGAACGATTTGTTTGAGTATCACATGTAGAAATAAGCTTGCTGACTCCACAAGGAGCCCTATTTTTCGGATCAGCTCACATCACCTCTTTGAAGTAAGCACGCAGAAACCATTGCATTATCAATTGCAAGGATTCCGCCGCTCACGTCCTCAGGAGCGATGGTGAGGAGGAGGAGGAGAAGGCGATCGCGTGCGGGAGAAAGTTACCGAGACGCGACGAGCCAACAGTCCCAGTCACTCAGACGAGAGAGCGCGACACCCTGGCGTTCACACTGGCTCTGCACCCGACTAGTGCCAGAGGCCGACTGAAGATAAAGGTTAGCCGTCTCTCTGTCTGTCTCTCTCTCTTTCTCACTCACTATCTCTCTCTCTCTCTCTCTCTCTCTCTCTCTCTGCTCGGCTCTACTACTACTTTTCCTCTACTCCTACACCTGCTGTTCTCCGTATCTGCTGCTTTTGATTGTCTTCCAACTGCGATATTGCCGCCCTCATCGTTAATTAGTTTATCTTGATATGCAGTGCTCGGCATGCCTCACCCCCCCCCCCCCCCTCACCCATATCTCTCTCTCTCTCTCTCTCTCTCTCTCTCTCTCTCTCTTCCACATTCATACGGACACGCGAACACATAACTCTCTCTCTCTCTCTCTCTCTCTCTCTCTATATATATATATATATATATATATATATATATATATACACACACATATATATATATATATATATATATCTATATAATATATATATATATATATATATTATTGAGCGCGTTTATGCGACAGTGGGCTGACGAAAAGAACAACTTAACGTCCGTACCTAGCGCAGGCCCGATGGGAAGATCAGTGAGGAAGGAGAGAGGAGGAAAATAATGGGTTTTACTCCAATGGAAGGAGTAGAATCGTCTGTCTCTATTGAAAATAGCATTGTATGTTTTTCTTTTTTTAATATTATTACTTGTCAGTTATTTTAGAAAAATAAATCATTCTCTTTCTATTACTTGTCCTGTTTGTTTTCTGAAATTATTCTCTTCCTGTTACTGTCCTGCTTGTTTTCAGTAACGCAGTCATATACTTATATACTTATACTTTTTCGAAAAGATGCTTATACTTTTGCCCGGAAAGAATAACTAAGCAGCTTATTCTCTTCTCTCTCTCTCTCTCTCTCTCTCTCTCTCTCTCTCTCGTGTGTGTGTGTACGTGTGTGTGTGTGTTTTCGTTCTTGCCCTAGAAATCGACAGCATTTAAACCAAATAATGAAAATGACCACCACCACCAACTGGCTGCACGAATCTGACCTTTGGGGCCCCATTACCGATGGGTGAGGCCAGTAAGCTCAAGAATTAAAAGAGAGAGTTACAAACTTGGATCAGGAATAGCTTAGGGAGGGATAAAACCTGGATTACTTGGATTAGATGGGGATTTACTCTGAGATAATGGTCTGGATTAGAATCCTCCTCACTCCCCTCCCCCAGCTCCCCAGGTGTGCACCGGTAATGCAAAAGGCAATTAGTTTTCCTTTCATTCACTTTTTTTTCCTTTTTTTTTTACGTTTGTGAATTTTTTTTGGGGTAACCGGAATGTTTGGCGGCTAATTTTTTCAATGTCTGTTTTACATAGATCAAATGATGTTCGTATTAATGCAATTATCCCGTCATTTCCTTTATTTTTTACTTGATAAATCTCGTTTGCCAGTTTAATTTCCTCGTCGTTTTTCTGTTATCTCTAACCCAGTTTGAACGTGTATGAAGCAAATTGCTATGATTATAGTCTATTTATTCGTATTTCATTTGGTTTAAAACCAATTAGACTTTTATTTTTTTTATCCACTTTCATTTTCTCTCCTCCCACCACTATTTATATTCGACGCGAACAGAAACTTTCTTAACCAGTTAATGGGGTTTTTGCCTTGTTTCATATGAATACTAATACTAATGTATTATACGTCGTCCATGGGACATTGTCCATATATATCAGTTATGAATTGTGTCAAGGACGCCATGAAATATTAACGACAACACCTCCAGTTTCTTTTATTCCTTATACCAAATATAGGCCTTCGTCGGGTCTTTATTGTTCTTGCAACGTGTTTCTGTATTTCGTTTTACGTCTGATAAACTCGTTTAGCATTTTATATCTAGTACAACCAACTTACATAAAGATATTTACTTTTGTCGAGCATTTTATGGACAGTACGACATTAATTTCCTGATTTTGAAATATTTTCAATGTTGTAATTTCACGCTAATTACTAATAAATTTTATGCGTCAAGTATGAAAATTAATATGTGAACATTGCCTAAGGAACGTTGTATATACAATATGTATGTATGTATATGTATATATATATATATATATATATATATATATAATATTATATATATATATATATAGATATATATATATATATATATATGTATATATATTGTATTGTATTGTATTTCCACCATTGCCCCGTGGATGAAGACTTTAAGATATCCTCACGTGAAAATAAAAGAAAGAGGTCCCAAGACTTTTAACTTTTATTCCAAAGTCATCTACAGGGTACCCTGAAAATGCCTGGAACAAAAATTGAAAGTGTTGGTACCTTTTATTTTCACGTGATATATGTATATATTCATATATATGTGTGTGTATGTATGTATGTATGTATATTATATATGTGTGTGTGATAATTGTTGTGCAGAGTTTATTCAGAGCTAAAATTAACCCCATGAAGCAGAGAGCCAAGTTGCGTAATGTCTGTGGCTCCAAAGACGGTCAGGTGACATTTCTTGACCTTTTGTACACGCCTTGCATTAGCAAACCAATATTTCAGTGCGGTTAGTTACCACATCTTTGTGTTACCTGATCTCTCTCTCTCTCTCTCTCTCTCTCTCTCTCTCTCTCTCTCTCTCTCTCTCTCGTGTGTCATTTCCTTAATGTGAGTTGTATATAAAATGATTTTTTTAAAATAATGATAGTAATGATTATGCTGCTGCTACTACTAATACTACTACTACTACTACTACTACTACTACTACTACTACTATACTAATAACTAACTAATAATAATAATAATAATAATAATAATAATAATAATAATTGTAATAATAAGTTGAAAAATCCTCATATTAGCATGAGTGTTCAAATGGAGAAACAAATCCACAATAAGTAAATGTACATATATTCAAATTTAAAACTTTAAGGATAGCTTTCGGGAATCTGTTCGGTTCCCCTTATCAATCTGTTTGATAAGGGGAACGGACCAGAATCCCGAAAGCTGTCCTTAAAGTTTTACATTTAAATATATGTACATTTCCATATCTGTGGATTTGTTTCTCCAATAATAATAATAATAATAATATAGCTATTTTTTTTTACTATTGACTTACGAGTCTGCCTGACCGGTACGCATAGTTCAGAAATTCCAGTGTAAGTTCAACCGCATACAGTTCCATTTTTCAACGAAATAATAATAATAATAATAATAATAATAATAATAATAATAATAATAATAATAATAATAACCGT
>NC_087212.1:15589563-15604563 GCF_015104395.2 Macrobrachium nipponense
GTGTATTGATCTTCTCGATGTCTGAATGTTCTGCGTATTTTATATTCTTATTGTTATTGATGCAATTTTCATTATTAACAAGATCAGTGAACAGCAGAGCGTTATTAATATATATATATATATATATATATATATATATATATATATATATATATATATATATAGATATATATATATATATATATATATATATATATATATATATATATATATATATATATATATATGTGTGTACACACACACAAGGGCCGGAGCTGGAGCTCAAAGAGGATATATCACGAAGGAAGTAGTAGGGAAAGGCATCATCATCATTTTACAGTTTATTTCAATGCCGACGTTTCGCGACGAATTCCAAGTCGCATTTTCAAGGCTAAAAATATATAAAATTTGCGAACATTAATAATCAGTTTGATTTAATTTATATTAAAAATGTAATGTTCTGAGTAAGGTAAAAAGTTAAAAGTTAAGATTCAACAGTACCTTCAAAAGCAAACTTCACTAAAATCTTAGAAACACCTACCTATACAAAAGAAAGAGTAAGACTGACAAAAATAAGTAAAAACAGAGTGAGGCAAACCAGCTGCCCAAACTACGCTATGAACAATTTTACAGAGGACGTTTGGGTGTTTAACGACGGTACAGTCTTTTTGATAATTAAAGATTCTAAAATAGTCAGGTTGTTGTTGTTCCGCAGTTGGCCTAAGATAGAAAAATCCTTGCTGTCAATATAGGTTTTACATGTTTTTGAATGATTACGTATATTGGATAGTTTCTAAGATTTTAGTGAAGTTTGCTTTTGAAGGTACCGTTGTATTTTAGCTTTTAACTTTTTACTTTACTGAGAACTGTTGCCATTACATTCTTTATCTAAATTAAATCAAACTGAGTATTAATGTTCGAAAATTTTATATATTTTTAGCCTTAAAAATGCGACTTGGAAATCGTCGCGAAACGTCGGCATTGAAATATACTGTAAAAAGATGAGGATGCCTTTCCCTACTACTTCCTTTTCGATATCTATCTATCTATCTATCTATCTATCATCTATCTATCTATCTATCTATCTATCTATATATATATATATATATATATATATATATATATATATATATATATATATTATATATACATATATATAATATATATATATATATATATATATATATATATATATATATATATATATGTATAAATAAATATCTATATATTATATATATACACACACACAGTAATAACGTTCTGCTGTGCATTGATCTTGTTAATAATGAAAGCTGCATCAATGACAACAACACCAATTCTATTCGTATTACAAATATGCATCCTGCTTAAATCGAAAATTTTTAATGAAAAAGATCACTTATTTTTACAAATCTATCAGTTTTTACAAAGTTAATCCTGCAATCCAGCTGTTTCTCAGAACACAACGGAGAATCTCAATAATGATGATAATAATAATATTAAAAATTCGTGATTCCGATGAACTGTAGCTCTTACGGAATTAAATGCACTGTATATTTTTATATTAGTTTGTCCTGTATATGTAACACGGACAGTCCACGGCTATGAACCCCGTGTTTAATTGTCCCAAACTCTTAAACAACAAATGCAGTTACATAATTTATGTACCTTAATTGTTATATTTAGTACCATAAAACTCCAACATTTCTTAATTATTGTCATCCTGTTTGACAGGAGAGGTGTAATTGTAGCTAAATATTGTGTTAATATTTATTCATTCTAGTAAACAAGTTTCATTTGCAAGTGGAATTAGAATTCATCCAGTCTTACCCCTTACATGAAAATGGGAAGTTCAGTGCTTCACTTTCAGAGTCTAAGACCTATGACATATTTTTCTTGTCGAGGTGAAAACTTTGTTTTCTCTTTTTATTTCACTTTTTTTTTTTAATCTTCTTTTCAGTAAGAACAAACCAGCCATGCAAGGGTCGGCATTCCTTCTTCTTGAGCTTCGCTCTCAAGAGGAATGATACAGAGGGGACACTTTTCGGAGTTGGGAAGTCCCCCTACTTCATACAGGTAAGTTTGGACTCTTTGCCATTCTCCCAGCCTTTCGTCTGTTGCCTCTCTTCCTCCCACTCATCCTTCGCCTCCGCCACCTCCTCCTCCTCCTCCTCCTCCATGTACGCATCCCTATTTTTCCCTCCTTCCCACCTTCCGGCACCCACTCACACCTCCATGTACGCTTGCTTCCCTATTTCTCCCTCCTAACCCCTCCTCACCTTCCGGGCACACACACACATACTCACACCTCCTCCTCCTCCTCCTCCTCCTCCTCTTCCAACCCATTTCCCTCCTTTCCTTCAACCATCTTCATTTTCCCCCTTTAATTAACTTCTTTCCCCTTACTTTTCCTTTCTCATCCGCTTCTTCCAACCCCTTCTCTTTACCCACCTCTACCGACTCTTTTACTTCCAATTTTTCCAACTATTTCCCCTTTTCAGTCCCTTTGACACCCCCCCCCCCCCCCCCAGATCCCCCAGAAAAGACGCCCACCCCCTTCTCGATGCTTCTCTTTTATCACACTGAATGACTCTATCACTGATACGTTGATATTATCATTATTAGTCTTGTCTGTATTTCCTACTTCTCAGGTTTAGCTTTGTTACAAATTACAAAATTGATCTTTCCTACTTTGGTGGTTGAGTTTTTTTTCTATTCTGATTTATTTTTTTCCATCGCTTCTATATTTTATTTAATTGAATATATAAAAACTTGGTTGACCTTTTGGAGCTGTCGTTCCCACTTCTTGATCTTATTGTACAGCAATTTTTCGTAATACTAATAATAATGATTATAGTATGGAATTACAGTATCTCCTTACTATGTGAGGTGCAAACTGTGACTGTAATTATATGTGCAATGGCAGTATAAAAACGTTAGTTTGAATGTTATAATACACAAGTCATAACTGAAAGTGGCGCTGTAAAATATTAATGACGAACTAGTTGTGTTTTCTTACTTAGAGCTTAAAATTACATTCAATTTGTTAATAGATTTTTTTCGTGCTTAAAAATTGTTCATAACTAAGTTCAGATTATATATACATAATATATATATATATATATATATATATATATATATATATATATATATATATATATGTGTGTGTGTGTGTGTGTGTGTGTGTGTGTGTGTATATACTATACATTATATTAATTAATTTTTATTGCAAGAACATTATTTCAATAATTGATAGCTGCGATTTACGTCGTCATTTCTTTTCGGAGTTTGATTCTCCAGACGAAGTCTCCTTTGATTGCCTCTCATGAAACGACCCTCTTCCCCTTCCTCCCACCCCCTCACCCCCTCCCCCTCCCCCTCCCCCTCCCCCCTCCTCAAGCATTTCGTGCACGTCAGCGGTAGAAGCAGGACAAACAAACTCCGAAAAAGTTGCAATAAAGCGAATTGCAACTGCGATGGAGACTCGGTACACAAGTCAATGAAATATTAGTCAAGGGCACCTCTCTCTCTCTCTCTCTCTCTCTCTCTCATCTCTCTCTCTCTCTCTCCCTATTTTTGTTACAAATGGTGGATAGGTATTTTTTGCTCTTGGTTTATATATTAATATCTATATATAATAAAAGATATATATATATATATATTATATATATATATATATATGATATAATATCTAATAAAGGAGCCCAGAAAAACACCAAAATGTAGAGAGAAAAGTACTATATTTCGAGAGATGCTTGTCTCTCTCTTCGGTATATGAATGAGAAAAGTTTACAGAAAAGGTGGTATGTTACCAAGAGATTCGTCCACAAGTAGCCTTTAGGTCCCCCCGCTGATAATCTTCCTTTAATCTTAAGATTAAAAGGAAGATTATCAGCGGGGGTGACCTAATTGGCTACTTGTGGACGAATCTCTTGGTATAAATACCACCTTTTCTGTAAACTTTTCTCATTCATATACCTGAAGAGAGAGACAGCAGTCTCTGAAATATAGTTTCAAAAACTTTTTTTTTTTTTTTTTTCTCTCTACATTTTGGTGTTTTTTTTATGGGCGCTCCTTTTATTAGATGGAATTCTGTTGTTACAGAACACTTTTACCAGTCATATATATATATATATATATATATATATATATATATATATATATATATATATATATATATATATATATATATATATATAATAAAAGGAGCCCATAAAAACACCAAAATGTAGAGAGAAAAGTACTATATTTCAGAGACTGCTGTCTCTCTCTTCAGGTATATGAATGAGAAAAGTTTACAGAAAAGGTGGTATTTAAGTAAGCCAATTTAGGTCACCCCCGCTGATAATCTTCCTTTAATCTTCTTAAGCGTTGGTTGAATGAAAACTTCGTCGACGACATCTGAGATCCACCCGCCTTTTGAGATGTTCATTACTTGCTTCTCTTTTATTAAGGCCGATTCCATCATTTGACTCTTGTACCGGCAGTTGCTGCTATAAATTACACGTGACAAATTCCAGTTTATTCTGTGGTTATGTTCATTTATATGGTTGAAAATAGCCGAGTTCTGTTGTCCATACCTAACTGACCGTTTGTGTTGTATTAATCTCTGGGGAAGTGATTTACCTGTAAATCCGATGTAAGATTGGTCACAGTCCTGGCATGGGATCTCATAGACCCCAGAGTCTTTGGGAGATGTCTTTTGTTGGACGTTAATCAGGGATTTGGCTAAGGTATTTGGGTAGGTAAATGCAAAAGGGTTGGATTTCCCAAGGTGAGGAATTTTTATTTTATTGTTGGGCGTGTCTCTGGTCTTGTCTTTAGGGGGTCGGTAGAAAATTACGTTTGCTTTTTGAATTGCTTTCTCAATTATATGGTCAGGATACTTTAAAGATGAAAGTTGCTTGCGAATTAGTTCAAATTCTTTTTCCAGGAAATCTGGGGAACAAATTCGTAAGGCTCTTAAGAATAGGTTGCTAGCTACACCTATCTTGATAGTAATGTCATGATAGCTAAAGTAGTGAATATATGAAAGTGAGAACGTTGGTTTTCTGTATATGGTAAATTTGTATTCTGTCGTATCTCTGATTATTAAAACATCAAGAAAAGGAATTTTGTTGTCTGTTTCCCATTCAACTTTAAATTTGATGCTGGGCACTAATGCGTTTAATTTTGAAAGGAATTCATTAAAATTAACCCACTTATTATCCCAAAATGTTAGGATGTCATCCACGTATCTCATCCACAGCATGTTTTTGGGTTTTATTGCATTTATTACTGTAGTTTCAAAGTATTCCATGTACAGATTGGCTAAACAGGACTTAAAGGACTACCCATACTACACCCAAATTTTTGCTTGTAGAATGATTCCCCGAATGAAAATACGTTATTAGATGCACATAATTCAAATAACTTTATTATTTTGTCAAGCGCCAATGGGAAATGATCTGAATAAGGGGATAATTTTTCCCTTAAAAACTGAAGAACCTCCTGTACTGGTACTTTTGTGAATAGGGAGTCTACGTCAAGGCTTGAAAGTTTTATGTTGTGAAGTGGTATATGTGCTTCTCTGAATTTGTGACAAAAATCTTTCGAATGTTTAATGTGACTGGGAGAAAAAGTGCCTAAAAAAGGAGAAAGGAGGCCAGCTAACCATTTAGAAATTTTGTAATTGAAAGCTCCGGCGCAAGAAACGACAGAATACAAATTTACCATATACAGAAAACCAACGTTCTCACTTTCATATATTCACTACTTTAGCTATCATGAAATTACTATCAAGATAGGTGTAGCTAGCAACCTATTCTTAAGAGCCTTACGAATTTGTTCCCCAGATTTCCTGGAAAAAGAATTTGAACTAATTCGCAAGCAACTTTCATCTTTAAAGTATCCTGACCATATAATTGAGAAAGCAATTCAAAAAGCAAACGTAATTTTCTACCGACCCCCTAAAGACAAGACCAGAGACACGCCCAACAATAAAATAAAAATTCCTCACCTGGAGACGATTAAGAGAATAACCCACACTTGGGAAATCCAACCCTTTTGCATTTACCTACCCAAATACCTTGGCCAAATCCCTGATTAACGTCCAACAAAAGACATCTCCCAAAGACTCTGGGGTCTATGAGATCCCATACCAGGACTGTGACCAATCTTACATCGGATTTACAGGTAAATCACTTCCCCAGAGATTAATACAACACAAACGGTCAGTTAGGTATGGACAACAGAACTCGGCTATTTTCAACCATATAAATGAACATAACCACAGAATAAACTGGAATTTGTCACGTGTAATTTATGGCAGCAACTGCCGGTACAAGAGTCAAATGATGGAATCGGCCTTAATAAAAGAGAAGCAAGTAATGAACATCTCAAAAGGCGGGTGGATCTCAGATGTCGTCGACGAAGTTTTCATTCAACCAACGCTTAAGAAGATTAAAGGAAGATTATCAGCGGGGGTGACCTAAATTGGCTTACTTGTGGACGGATCTCTTGGTATAAATACCACCTTTTCTGTAAACTTTTCTCATTCATATACCTGAAGAGAGAGACAGCAGTCTCTGAAATATAGTACTTTTCTCTCTATATTTTGGTGTTTTTATGGGCTGCTTTTATTAGATGGAATTCTGTTGTTACAGAACATTTTTACCAGTCTATATATATATATATATATATATATATATATATATATATATATATATATATATATATATATATATATATATACACTCATATATGTACAATACACACACATATAAGTATATGTATATAAAATATACATATATATATATATATATATATATATATATATATATATATATATATATATAAAGTATATATAACCCACAAATTTAGGTGTCTCCATGAAGCAAAAAACACCTATCCACTATTTGTAGAGAGAGAGAGAGAGATAGAGAGAGAGAGAGAGAGAGAGGTGCCCTTGACTAATATTTCATTGACTTGTGTACCCGTGCACTCTGTGGAAATCATCTGTCTCCGAATATCACTGTACGTTGACCTTTAATTTCCCTTTACGGCTAAGCTTAGTTCTTTGAAATGGAAGCAGATTACTTTTTCATTACGCTATATTTTCTAATTTTTTTTTTTTTTTAAAGCAATGTCCACTTACAGAGGGTGACTGCAGAGAAAATTCACAGTCGCACCTAAATACTAGTTGAATCGCAGATGGTCCCCAATGCACGTATATGAATGTATTATATGTATATTATATATATATATATATATATATATATATATATATATATATATATATATATATATCGAACTACAAATGTCCTTTAATATCTAATTCGCTCTACCTCGGAATTAATATATTTTCATATATGTTTAACCGAGGGGGAATTTATTAAGCGATAATAGAATTGGAGATCGACAGACGCGAACCACCGAACTCTACAATTCCAGGACTGGCAGTGAAGCCCCAAAACCACCACGCCACCGCAAGAGATATAAGTATATGCCGCCTCCCACCTCGAATACCTTCTCGCGCACAGGTATTTTTTTGTTTTGGAGACTGCATACACCCATCTCGTTCTCATTTGCGTGGTAGTGCTTTTTCCCGCACGTAGTCATTATATAAGTCTATCACATTACCATGATTCATATACATATATCGAACTACAAATGCAGTCTCCAAAACAAAACATACCTGTGCGCGAGAAGGTATTCGAGGTGGGAGGCGGCATATACTTATTTCTCTTGCGGTGGCGTGGTGGTTTTGGGGCTTCATTGCCAGTCCTGGAATTGTAGAGGTCGGTAGTTCGCGTCTGTCGATCGCCAATTCTATTATCGCTTAATAAATTCCCCCTCGGTTAAACATATATGAAAATATATTAATTCCGAGGTAGAGCGAATTAGATATTAAAGGACATTTGTAGTTCGATATATGTATATGAATCACGGTAATGTGATAGACTTATATATATATATATATATATATATATATATATATATATATATATATATATATAATATATATATATATATATATATATATATATATATATATATATATATATAGACAAATTCCACGAAGGAAAGAGAAACGAAATACATTTTGTTGTTTGAGGTGTTTTCATTAGGTATATGTATATTTTTCCTTAATCCAAAGACCTTTGGAACAGACTGCGAATGACTGCATTGCTGTCTGAACCGTGGAGCGCATCTACCCAAGGCCAAGAAAAATAGAAAAAAACTTTCGAGAAACGAAGTGGTGTGGTTGAACCTCGGAGAAAGCGACGAACCCTCTCGTCTTCTCCCTCCTTGTGTATAGTAGGTTGACATATTGAAACACTTTCTCTGTCTTCAGATTCTGAAAAACTTCAGGAAAACTGTTAAAAATCTGTAAAAAAAAAAATGATGACGATGAAAAAATGAAGAATTAGTTTTAAAGACATCATTTTGGCTCAAAGATATATTAGTTTCAAGCCTCGAGTTCACTTCTCGGTCATTCCATTGAGGGGTCAGAGATGTGTATTTCTGGGGATAGAAGTTCACTCTCGACGTGGTTCGGAAGTCACGTAAAGCCGTTGGTCCCGTTGCTGAATAACCACTGGTTCCATGCAACGTAAAAACACCATACAAACAAGCATCATTTTGGATAAAAATTTTCAATGAGAGGACTTACTTTTGAACATGAAGACTTGTGAAAAGGACGTAATTATTAACAGGAATTGGTAATAAACCTTTATTGGTTGTGAGGACTTGGTTAAGAACGAGAATCCCCTGTTTCTAGGAATGCGATCGATATGGCCGATGATAGACGCAATAACTACGTCATCGCTATTATTATTAGTTTACTGTATGTATCACATTTTCTAGACTTTTTAAAATCGACAATACCAAAATTCTATATGCAGGGGAAGGAGCTCAAAAGTCTCCCGTGAACTACTATACAAAATTGCCCATATTGCAAGGGAGGCTACATCAAGATGAGCCAAACATGGACCTCAGACGGTGTCTGCCCGAACTTTCGTATGTCATGGACATTTCGATAGAGAATATGGTCAAAGTCTAGAGAATAAAACAAAATAATTTAATGCTGCAAAATAAATAACAGGGAAGTAAGTAAAATAAACTCCAAATATTAATGAATAGCTAAACGTAGACAGAGCTGGAGCAGCAGACATGACGTCACGCGGTACACACCAACAACAGATCGCCGCTCTGCCTGTGCGTGGGTATGCTTTGTATTCTCTAGAGAGTCTAGACCTTGTATATGATAAATCGATAGTTTTGTATAGCAAAAACACTTCACTTCAAGTTCAGAAACTGTCGGCTTAAAACTTGTTTAAAAAGACAGTAGCCATTCGTCATTGGCATGACTAATGTAATCAAGCAGATCTCTGATGATTGAAGGGTGGGTGATCAACATACCAATTTGCAGCCCTCTAGCCTCAGTAGTTTTTAAAAAGAAAAAGTGCGGACGGGCAGACAAGGCCATCTCGATAGCAAAAGAGAAATAATACAACTGCAATATTTAAAAGAGAAGTTCTACGACCCCCAGGCAGGTCATGGTAGCTATTTGCCCCAAGCTCCTGAAGCAAGACCCCTACTCAGGAAGAGCGATAATTCCCAAGAATGAATAGGTCATGATCATTCATCCAGACCCTGCTGTATTACTCAACGGAAACCGGATAAATGGTCCATTGCAAATTCTAAGTACAGATTTGGATTGAACTGAAATATGTCCAGCGAAGTTATTATCATCTTATATCTTTCATGGCAGCCGAATGGTCAGGTCGGCCGTCTGTCACTGTATCTAAGCCAAAGGCCCAGGTTCGAATCCTGGGCGAGACAGATGTACTTATCAGTTAAATTTCCACTGGGTGTAAGGTATTCCCAAGTTATAGGGAATGTGATATCAAGGTATGTATGTAGGCTTTGAAGTCTGGCATTTATAAGTTACAAAACTTCCCATACACACACAGACACACAAACAAACAGATCTATCTTCCTATCTATTTATTGCTTTATCAGTATATATATAAATTATATATATATATATATATATATATATATATATATATATATATATATACATATTCAATTTTCCTTAAAAAGAAAGAAAAAGTGCTCTTACCATTTGTATTAAAAGTTGAAACGACTCGTCACAAAAGCCTTTCAGAAGTTTCGATGGGCGTTGGGGAGCTGTGAGGGGGTTGGGGGGGTGGGGGGGAACGGTTAGTAAAGGATAGCTACGCTCCTTGTTCTAGGAACATTGATTCCACAAAATAATGTTTCACGGCGTCTGATGCATTAGAAGTTCCGCAATATTATTCTCATGTTGGTATTACATTTCAAAGATACTGATGCTTCTATATATATATATATATATATATATATATATATATATATATATATATATATATATATATATATATATATATAAAGGTGTGGTTGCGCGCGTGTGATTACTGTCAGGTAGATAACACCTTGATATGAAATATAAACAATATATATAGCTACGGGGAAAGATCTTTCACTCTTAGCTTAAATTTAAGGGAAAAGATCTTGCACCCGGTGTTTTATTTTCTTTTTCTTTTCTCGTGGCCATACACGCACGCATATACAGACAAAAAAACTGCCACGATAAATGCAGTAAATGAAAAAGAAAAATATTAACTTTTTTTTCTCGAGAATCAGGAAAAAAACTCGGACGAAATGATGTATGGAAAGTTATACAAAATCTATTGGTATTTTTTTTCCATCACATTAGCATGAATTGCAATAACCATAATATTTATTGGGGATAGCAAGGTTATTGCTATCCACCAGAACTACAACAGATAGAAAGAAAAAAATATATAACTTTTTATGCACAAAGAAACAAACACATACATATATATGTGCGTGTGTTTGTTTCTTTTTTGTGTATAAAAATGATATGTATATGTGTGTATATATGTATATACATACACACACATACATACATATGTATGTGTATATAAATATATATATATATATATATATATATATATATATATATATATATATATATATATATATATATATATTTCTTTCTACCTATTGTAGTTTTGGTGGAGGGGAATAAATCTTGCTGCCCTCACTAGGTATTTCGATCATTCCAATTAATACGTATTTGGTAAATATAAAATGCCACTAGGCTCTATGTAAAACTTTTCATAAACAATTTCGTCCGAATATTTTATTTTTTATTTTCATGGGCCAGTATCTGTTGGAAAACAATGCGTTAATTTTTCTTTATATATTTTTTGCCAGTAATTGTGATGATGTAATAAATAATAGAAGAAATAGGATGTGGGCCTTTGAATTTGCACCTACAAACCGAGCTGACTTACAAGTGGGATACCGACCTTATCGTGTTACCGCGCTGGTGGCAATGTGCATTGGAGTGACTTTCCGGTCACGTGGAAACTGGGTCAGTGGTTGTGGGATGATTATTTTTTTTCGCGTCTGAGTATTTATGTGCAAATACAAATACATCCATATATATATATATATATATATATATGTGTGTGTGTGTGTGTGTGTGTGTGTGTATACATGTGCGCGCGCGCACACACATATATATACAATATATATATATATATATATATATATACAAATAAATATATAAATATATATATATATATATATACACATGTGTTAGTGGGTGTATATTTACATAGTATAAGGAATAGAGTAAATATACAAAAATGCAACAATTTCGGAGAAGGGGTCCTAGTGTGATTTGGCAAAAAGAGAACGACGCCCACAGGTTCATGGCTACCAAAGGTTAATATAACAGTGGCCATCCATCACAAGTAATGAGAAATTCGACTTTTTAAAAGCGGAGCGTTCAACGATCTGGCAATGCAGAGGAAAGCATTAGATGATCAGGGATTCCGATATTGCAAGGCTTGTCGAAAACGTTGTCCCTAATTGGTTTTCGAGTTGGTGAAGTTTATAACGAAGTTTATGACGAGGAGGCTGAGGGAGAGGTGGGATCGTGCAATCTCTTACAAAGGAATATAAATAGGAATTTACTCGCTTGGAAGAGAGGAATCGTGGAAAACGGAAGCATTAAGAGAATTCCGGAGCTCTGTAGAGGAGTAAAGAGCATTTTAGTATTGAAGTTTTTCCTTCTCCTTCTCCTTCTTCTTCTTCTTCTTCTTCTTCTTCTTCTTCTTCTTCTTCTTCTTCTTCTTCTGCTTTTTATTATTATTATTATTATTATTATTATTATTATTATTATTATTATTATTATTATTATTTTAAAGATGAGCAAATATCATGGAAAAATGTTACATATATAAAAAATTGTCGAAGCCATTTTCTGCTGAACTGCAGACCGACTGTGAACTAAATAATATGTTCAGTAGGTCACCAAGTGTTTTGTTGGCTTGTTTACAACTCTTTTCAATACGATTAATGTTTACTTAGCAAGTTGCAGCAAATGTTCAGTTATGAAGCTTAACTGATGAACAGGTTTTTCCGTTTTCCTTTATAACAATTGCTACAACGTCTTCAGTTAATGTTTCAAGTGATCAGCAATGAATGGTGGTTGCTATTTGTATAGGCTGGTGAGACTTGCTTGAAGGCAACAGGCTATAGGAACCTGGTACGTGGATCATTGGATTACATTAGGAAACCCAAAGCAAGTTAAATATTCAGTGTCCTGTCCACGTGAAGAAAATCACCGGCGTTGTCAGAATTATTTTCAGCGTTAAGTGTTTGTTGTATGTTAGGATGATTGCAATATCTCATTTATGATAGATTAAGTTCTCCTTTTTTAGTCATTATTTTCATGAGAAAATTAAGAAGAATTGCGAGGATTATCTGAATGCAGAGAACATTTTTTCCTCCTTACCCTTCTATGTCCTGGTCTAATCAGTGGCAATTCTTGTTTTCTGTACAAGATTGATTTTTTTAACCGTTTTTTTTTTTTTTTATTAATTTTTACGTGTGTGAAGTACGGAAATGTGTATAATGAAAGAATGGGTTTAAATGAATGTCTCATTATTAATATTTTATGAATATTTTCAGTCCGTTTTCAACATTTCAAGAATATTTTCAGTCGGTTTTTCAATATTTCGGGAATATTCTCTGTCCGTTTTTCCTTATTATTTACAATAAAAAAAATCGTCCCGTCAATGGTGGCCATATTTGTTGCAATTCCAGGTTAATGAAATTAATCGTGAATTATTTCTGATCCCTTCGGCTCCCCGTTGTTGAGAAATTTGATAAATATAGAAAGGTTTTTACGAACATTTAATATACTGACAAGACTATTTGTTTTGGACATACCCTATATGTGATGTTGATTTGCTGTGGTTAATCAAGACTAATGATATTGAGAGCATGACGAAGTCAAGGAGATGTGATGATAAAGATAAACGCTTATTTTTCAACGTGTGAAAATTACTGATACGTAATTTTTTTTATTATAGTGTAGGCTACGCACACTCTCTCTCTCAATGTATCCACGGCTGTGTATCCACAGCAATGCATCCCGAGCAAGACAAAGGCCTTCTCTAGGGATCTGGGCTTTGATGCAGGGAAGAGGCTTTATATAGCCCAGAGCCCAAACGAAGCTTCCCTAGATGGATGCAATCATGTTGGCAAGCTTACTGTTAGGGGACAGAGACGACCGAAGTCCCTCTGTAAACACGTCATAAGGAGGGGTGCTTCGACAGAGGGCTCTCTCTCTCTTTATATATATATATATATATATATATATATATATATATATATATATATATATATATATATACATACACTAATATACTTTAATTGAAAAGTTAGTTCGGTCTGTGCTCTGTAACATCATTCGACAAGATATCGAGCTGTCGCCTTCACCTTCATATCTTGCAATACTTGATATCAAAGTTGGCCCCAAGGCTTGAGGGATCAAGACGGCAAATAGATTTGGTTGCAACACAGGACTTGATTGATTTGCTTGGACTGCTTTTAAATCTTCCCGACTCTGTGACTCCCTTTGTATTAGAGCCTAGTAACTCGATCAGAGAGAGAAATCTTTTCATGGGAGGAAACGCGTATACGCCTCTTGACACGGGTGAAAGTTTGACTTGCTTTGCGTTGTTGGCTGGAGCATGGTGGATGGATAGCGCTCTCTCTGTCTCTCTCTCTCTCAATATAGTATATCCCTTTAGAATTTATCTTAGAATGAGAAGTCTTTTAGAATGGAGCACTGTTTCAGTGGAGTTTTTACATTGGTTAATTTTTTTCCTAACAATATTGCCTATTCCTGTTTCTTTCAGGTCGAATTACCTTTCGTGGGTAGGATATTACAAATAGAGAGTAGTGAACTTGCCCATAACTAATTTTCTTATTTTTCTTATCCATGTTTACTTATTTAGGTATTTGATCTCGTGAATTTTTTTTTATTTTTCGCCAGTGGTTAATATATTCGCAAAGACTCTCATAAAGATTATACACACACACATACATATATATATATATATATATATATATATATATATATACATATATATATATATATATATATATATATAATACATACATATATATATATATATATATATATATATACATACATACATATATATATATATATATATAATATACATACATACTATATATATATATATATACATATATATATATATATTGTTACGACCTTATTTACGGCCGTAATTTCAAGGGTTCTTGTCTCTACTCAGAATTTGCGGTCAGTTAAAATGTAACACAGCAACTTATGAACAAAAGAACAAACACCTCAACAAAAGTTACAATATTTATTTACAAACACAAAAAAAAGGTAATGGTTGGTAACGATAATAACCAAAATAAATGAATGTACAAATCAAGGGAAAACCAACCTTAAGATCTTTAAAAGATCACCTACAACTAAATTAAACCCTAAACCAAGAAATAGGATATTTCTAAATATGTCTTCCGGTAGGTACCTTCCAAATAACTGGCCAGACAAAACTAACCTAAGAAAATAAGTTAGGCAGAAGGAAGTAAGAGAAAATAAGAGGGAAACTTAATATACTCCTACCTAACACA
>NC_087212.1:15607063-15642063 GCF_015104395.2 Macrobrachium nipponense
TGCACATTACAACCAATTGACCCTGCTATGGTTTTTCATAATTATTAAATAACTAATTTTTCTCTTAGCACAGATAATTGTTATTGAAAAATTGGAACATTACACTAAAGTTTTGCCGATTTTCCTCATTTATTTATATTCGCCTTCGGGGCCCATTATATTATAGATTAAGTTTCGTTTACTGTGGTGCATGGTTGCGCTCGAAAGTTTATTTATTAATTAATGATGAACATTAGGTCGCGGTTTCGTCGGTGAATCTCGGGCACGAAACCAAACGTGCTCTCATAGTTTCCTTTGTCGGAAGTTCTGACCATCTCGGGAGTTGGAGGCTGACTTCATTAAACAGCTCGAATCTCCTGACGAAGGAGATTAAGGATGGGCGGACGTCAGTCCTTTAATTAGGCATCTGCTTTTGTACGGGGTATGAAATCAAGGAGAGGTCGATTGAAAGATAACGTAAAATGCATTTTTTTTTTTAGAGAGAGAGAGAGAGAGAGAGAGAGAGAGAGAGAGAGAGAGGAGAGAGAGAGCAGTTCTGCTTAGCTCAAAATGCTGTAGACGTTGAACTGATGTACTTGACTTCTGATAGCTGTCTAAGAAGCCTACTGATAGATGCGCATTGGGAATTAACAGCAGCTTCAGTTATCTTTACTAATACCCATATTACTCTTTTTACGCGGAGCTGGATCACGACGTCATATATTGTAATTACTTGATTTTTTCTCGGGCTTAACCTGGTTGCCGTATCTTTCATCCTCCACTTTAAAACGGTGTACGTTAGGTTATTATTTGCATTGAAAGATTAGTTTTTAACGTGTCTTACACTTTTGTGAAAAAGATGTTCTATTCTTTCTTTCTGAACGCCAGCTCATAGTTAGCATCTCTCTCTCTCTCTCTCTCTCTCTCTCTCTCTCTCTCTCTCTCTCTCACGAGATGTTAATGGTTCTATCCTCACCATTATCATAAACCTAAACCCGTCGCTATCAACCCAGCGTTAAGGAAACGCCGAACTCCCGCTAAGTTTTCTGTCCATTTTTTCTCTCTCTCATTGGAAACACACGTGAGATTAACGGTGTAGGAAATTCCAACCTTGTGTGTGTTTGTGCAGCTGCAACGGCATTTTTCCCCCCATCCCGTCTTATGGTTATATGTTCCCGAATCGTAAATTCCCGAGGAGGCGGTTGGGTGAAGGGAACAGCTTGCTCTCCTGTGCGATAACTGGTACGATTTAGACGGTATTGTCGTTTTTATTTTCCTTACAATTTATATGGAATTGAAGCTTTTTCCTGAACATTTAGACGGTATTAAAGGTCCCTTTTTATGGTGCTAAATTTAGACGGTATTGCAGGTTTTTTATGCACAATTTATACATTATCGCATGTTACTGCACCATAATGTACATGGTGTTGAAAGGTTTTTGCGAAGCAATTTTTTTTCAATACTAATCCATATGAGACTCATGTGAGTCTAGAATAGTGACTTGGGGAAGTCACGAAATGCATAGTTACGCAGAAAATAATAGTAATGAAGGAACGCAGGTTCGTGGATGGACAAGACTTCTCTTGCATGTTAAGCCTCTTGGTGAATGAATGCAGAAGCTAATTGGTTCATTATCATTGCAAACTTCACTGGTTTTCTTTGGAGGTATCATATATATATCTGAAAAATCGTATGTTTAAAATCATTATTTTTAGAGTGTTTTCGGGGAATTTACGGTAACTTGCAAAATGATAATCACAATGATAATATTCATAGTAAATACGTTATAATGGATTGAATACTGAATTGGAAAGGAAATCAAAAGGTGTATTTTATAAAGTAACGACAAAGCCAGTGTTTGAAATAAAGCTATAGGTTCTTTCTAGGACCTGCTCATGTGTATCAGCTAGAAATTATAGTATGCATTGCAATTGCAACTTTCATTCATGCTGGATTTGAAGTCTAAGGAGAGTTTCCTTTCTCTGAATATTCGTAAACTTAGGCTCTTTTCAAACAGAATAGTTTTCATAATAATAACGTACCTGCCCAGTCTAAAGCAGCTGCTGATTCTTGTAACACACCGTAGCATTGCTGAACCATATAGCATTAAGGCCCAAAAGCTAATAAAGCAAAAAAAGTAAACAAAGTAGATATTGATTAGATAGAGAATCAGAGAATTGTTTGAGCTAGGAATTACTGCAATTCCCCTCTGGGATAGAGAGCTCTTCGACCACGACTATCCGCACTTTTTCGGTTTCCAGGAAGTTTATTCATAAGAGAAGATCAATGCCGTTTGTAAACAAAGGAGCAATCAGTCTTTCCCTCATCACCCGACTTGGGAGGAGTTTTATGTTCGGGGGAATCCCTTGATCTTTCAGAAATAAAAGAAATAAAAGCTTTGTTTTTATTTCGTAGAGTGATTTCTAATGGCCCTTTAATTAAAAGTGGCGAAGAGAACAATCTAAATCGATGCTTATCGGGAATACATGCGTTGGACTTTATATATATATATATATATATATATATATATATATATATATATATATATATATATATATATATATATATATATATATATATATATATATATATATATATATATATATATATATATATATATATATATATATATATATATATATGTGTGTGTGTGTGTGTGTGTGTGTGTGTGTTTGTTTGTGTATGTGCATCAAAGATACACATGTCCTTTAATATCCAATTCGCTCTACCTCTTAATTAATATATTTTTTACACGGTGATGTGATAAAAATTCGTATAGTATATATATATATATATATATATATATATATATATATATATATATATATCCATATATGTATATGTATATATATATATATATATATATATATATCTATATATATTAGTATATATATATATATATATATATATATATATATATACATACGTATATGTATATATACATATATATTATATATGTATATATATACAAGAATGCAATTCATAACAACTAGATTTAGTAGTAGTAATTCTCTCTCTCTCCGGCTGATTTGTTTTTGTTTATAAATCACACATTTCATTCGTATAGTATATTCGTATAGTATATATATATATATATATATATATATATATATATATATATATATATATATATATATATGTATATATATATGTATATATATATATATATATATATATATATATATATATATATATCATATATAGTATATGTATATATATATATATATATATATATATATATATATACATACGTATATGTATATATACATATAAATTATATATGTATATATATACAAGAATGCAATTCATAACAACTAGATTTAGCAGTAGTAATTCTCTCTCTCTCTCCCCGGCTGATTTGTTTTTGTTTATAAACATCACATTTCATTCTCCGAAGCATTAATTATACTGAATGATTTAACGAAAATCCCACGAAAAATGTTATGTAAGCTTTTAAGTGAATGCAGCAGCTTGGCTAATTTAGCGCTTAACTGAAATATCCCCTTTAAGGGGAGGTTGGAAGATGCAATACCACCCACATCGTTTTCTTTCCAGTAACCTTTCAGTTGGAAGTTTCTTTTTCTCTTCTTTGACTAATCTGGCCTTATGCCAGCATAGGGATCTAGTTCGCAGAGGAGCCGGCAGTAGCAGAACTCTTTCTGTTTCAATTTTTAGTCGTTGGATGTTTTTTTTTCCACAAAGTTGTCAAATTACTGCAAGTGTTCCTTTGCTAATTTTTACTTTTCACGTAAGAACAAATCTCTTTCGGATTTGTTTTGAAACTGGTGACATCTTGCGACGAAGGTACTACTGGATGTAACTATTCTTTTAGCGAGCCATCTATAATGAGTCCTTTTGACATAAAATGTCTGTTGTTTAACTGTTAATTGGTTAATTGTATGAATTATTTAACAGTATGTACAGTCACTCATATAAGTTCATGGATGTCCGGGTGTTTGAGAAAGATCTCCTTTCTGGACGACAGGTGTCTGGGAGTGCGAAACTGGCCGAATGTTCACTACCTAACTCTGCTGTAGAACGTTTCGGTGTGTGCCCGTCTTACGTCACTATAAAGACCCGTTGTCCAGAAAGGGGTTGGATGGAATTCAGTTTTATGCCCGGAGACAAATTTGAGGCCTCGCTCGATTGCTGGCTCCTCAGCGGTGTAATAATGGCAGTCACAGGTACCCAGTAAAGCAACCGGTTTTAAAAAGTGCCACTTATTTAAAAATGAGCACTTGGCACACAGAATTAAAGGCCAAGATGTTTTCAAATTAGCACATCTTCTGATACAGTAGCATCATGCCATTAGATGCTGAACCATAAAATAATCGATGTGATTCCAGATACTGGCATGGCTATTTAGCCAAATTTAATATAAAAAATATTAAAAGTATTATTGTGAGGGCGGTATCGCTAGCGAACATGCTTAACCAGGATTGCTCGGAAATATATGTAAAATACGTTTAGTTGTGTAATTGGTGCAGTGTTGGCAATACAATGATAGAAATTGCATGAAATTATGTGTTTATCTATTTCCATGATTTCCTCTTCGGTTTAGCTGTGAATGAATATTCGGGTGGAGGTAAGGGGATTATATATATATATATATATATATATATATATATATATATATATATATATATATATATATATATCTTAGTGCCAGGAGCCAGGAGTCAATCCATATTAATAACCATCAATGAAGGGAAGAGGACACACACAGATGTACATGCTGTCTTTATTGCGACGTTTCGTAATTATCAAGTTAATTACATCATCAGGCTGTTAAAATGAAAAATAAATTTCCTAGTAAAATTGTAAAAACAAAAATAAAAATTAAAAATTCCGAAATGCAAAAGCTAAAAAAGTTATTCTTACAAGTGTACAAAATATACACATTAAAATTAAGGAAGTTAGATTATTTAAAAGGGCATACATTAAAATGAAAGATAAATGAACATAAAATAAGCAGAAATTGACAAAAGATTGAAAGCAGCAGTGAACAGTTACAGAACAAAGAAGTTAAGGACCGACCTAGAGGAGTGACAGCGTTAAACTAAACGTAAATATAAAAACATAAATAAACAACACAAGTCAAGACAAATACAGAGAGGAGGAAGACGTATGGGTGTTCAACGACGGAACAAGTTGTTTAATAAAGAGCGATTCTAGAATGACAAGGTCGTGCGGGTTGGTGGTATGGCCTAAAATACATTAGTCTTTACTATCGGTATATGTTTTACATACTTTGGAGTGATTTCTAATATTGGAGTGTTCTGGGTTTGCAATCCTGCTGCCAGTACGGAAGCTTATGCCACGATGAGAATCGATACACACCTTAAGGAGTCTGCTGGTGGATCCCACATAGGTCCCTGTTTGACATTCAGGGCAAGTATATTTATAAATAACACCAGAGGACATATAAGGTGATAATCGCTCCTTCGAGGTAAAGAGAGAACCGATGGTGAAAGGGTTCTTAGGGATTATCACCTTATATGTCCTCTGGTGTTATTTATAAATATACTTGCCCTGAATGTCAAACAGGGACCTATGTGGGATCCACCAGCAGACTTCTTAAGGTGCGTATCGATTCTCATCGTGGCATAAGCTTCCGTACTGGCAGCAGGATTGCAAACCCAGAACACTCCAATATTAGAAATCACTCCAAAATAAGTAAAACATATATCGATAGTAAAGACTAAGGTATTTTAGACCATACCACCAACCCGCACGACCCTGTTATTCTAGAATCGCTCTTTATTAAACAACTTGTTCCGTCGTTGAACACCCATACGTCTTCCTCCCCTCTGTATTTGTCTTGACTTGTGTTGTTTATTTATGTTTTTATATTTACGTTTAGTTTAACGCTGTCACTCCTCTAGGTCGGTCCTTAACTTCTTTGTTCTGTAACTGTTCACTGCTGCTTTCAATCTTTTGTCAATTTCTGCTTATTTTATGTTCATTTATCTTTCATTTTAATGTATGTCCTTTTAAATAATCTAACTTCCTTAATTTTAATGTGTATATTTTGTACACTTGTAAGAATAACTTTTTTAGCTTTTGCATTTCTGAATTTTTAATTTTTATTTTTGTTTTTACAATTTTACTAGGAAATTTATTTTTCATTTTAACAGCCTGATGATGTAATTAACTTGATAATTATGAAACGTCGCAATGAAGACAGCATGTACATCTGTGTGTGTCCTTTTCCCTTCATTGATGGTTATATATATATATATATATATATATATATATATATATATATATATATATATATATATATATATATATATATATAATATATATATATATATATATATATATATATACTCTCGAAAAAACAGTATTTGTTGGGTACGTTTCATGTATTAGTTTACATTGATTGATTTTAACTTATGTTAATTAAAGTATTAGAGTGAGCTGGAAAACGCGGAGTTTCTAAATCCCTCGTTTTCCTTGGGTTTGTTAATGCCCCCCTTCACCCCTTTCATTGTTAAAGAGGTTGTTCTCTATAACAGAATAAGAAAATCGAATGGTATTTCATTTTAACGTTCTGCTTATTAATGATCTCGTAGAGTATATTGATTATGAAAGGGAATGTTTACCTTGTGTCTGTAAAAACAGTTGATGTGAAAATTTATATTCCTATGGCACACATCGTTGGAAGATTTATTAATAATAATAATAGTAATGATTTTGTTATTATTATTATTGTTGTTGTTGTATTATTATTATTATTGTTAGTAGTAGTAGTAGTAGTAGTAGTAGTAGTAGTAATAGTAGGGATGAGGAGGAGGAGGAGAAGAAGAAGAAGAAGAAGAAGAAGAAGAAGAAGAAGAAGAAGAAGAAGAAGAAAGGAGAGAGATGTAGGTCACTGAGAAATAAGGTTGTGATTATCGATTTGATGACAGTCATATGATCACCATCATTATTGTCGTGTTCATTAACTGGGAATAATTGTTATTTTCGGCTTGAATTTCGGTAGATCAGTTGCTAAGGTTCCTCCATAATTAATAAGAAAGTAAATTGGAGGTTAGATGTGATTTCATAGGCACGTGTCTGTCACACATCCCATTTGTGGACAATAGAGTTTTCAGTGGTACCATATCCAAAGTGATATATATTTCTTGGTACGCCGCTGTTCCGTTGATTTTTCAGATTATGACATTATTAAAAAATGACCTATTCCAGGTCTGCAAAAAAAGAAGGGAGGGAGGGGGATTGGGCATAGACCCTGTGCGTTACACTTTTTATTAGCTGTAATCCTCAGGATAAAAAAAAATGTGTTTTATTTCTGTTGCCAAGCTTTGAATTTCTGTTCGTTCTTTGTTAGCCTACTGCCTGGACTTATAACCTTCCATCATTTACAGGGTTAAACATTAATAATTCCCCGTGTCTCTTGTCTACTCTTGGCTTGGAATATTTAAAAGCCGGATTAGGACGTCCTAAACATCATAAGATATCTCAGATTCAACTAATTTGCTAAAAACTGTCTTTGCTGCTGTTTAGCTTGGCCGGTGAAGTCTCTTTAAGTACGCTGTTAATTTATGTCATCTATCGATGATGATGATATGCATCTGGTAGATGTCACCTACTGAAGTCACGTGATGGTTGATGACATCTGTCGTCTAGAAGATTTTTGATGTTTTCTGTTTATATAAAGCACAAAGTTGATGCCATTTTTGTTAAATTGTCTACATGTTTGGTTGACGTCCTCAGTTGATGTCAAAGTTTTTTTTCCTACTATGGATATAAAACGTTTAGTTGACATCGTGTTGTATCCCTTTTCTCAGTGTGGCTTGATGTCCAGTGAGTAATGAAAATTAAAGACATGATTCCAGACGAGAGAGAGAGAGAGAGAGAGAGAGAGAGAGAGAGAGAGAGAGTCCCTTGAGGGAGTTCGTTGTCGTCAAAGGGATTAATTATTATTTCAGAAAGCGAGTCAACAGATTTCAAGGGATATGGAACGGTGGTAACATGAGTACCCAGCCAGTACTAATTATTCTGTTGATTGTTGTATACAATCACACACACAAATATATATACATATGTTTTGTACATGAACATACATGATGTGTGTGTTATGGAAGAGAGAGAGAGAGAGAGAGGGAGCATTTGACTGCCTTCCAAAATAGCGGATGGTTTCCGAGAAAACAAACTAGTTACTCACTTAAACATTCATATATAATTACTGGATCATAAATGAATCCTGCGTACGGATAACTTCCACTATGATAGCCACATTTTACAAGTATAGATAAGTCCCCCTCTTGCACATATACACACAGTGTGCCACTCGCCTCTATTTTTAGAGCACTCTTGTTACCCGTATGTTCAGACCCTTCCTGTACAGTAAATCTTATGCACCATCGATCTAGTACTTTCTAATCCTTCCCGTATTTCTTCATCCTGACAATTGCGAATTGTACACGTTTTATACGTATTCTTTCTACTTGACCGGACCATCTCGAACACTGTGATCCATTCGGGAATGTGGCAGTGATTGTCGCTTTGTTTTTCCCTTGAGTGTTGTGCGAACCTTGTGTTTTTGTTTTTCTTTAGAGACGCGGATTCAGAATGTGTTCAACCTCAGGGTCCGACGCCCTTTTCCACGCTGTCTGCAACACACCACAGTTAACTAACCCCAAAGCATTATCTCACTGACTGGGAAGCGGACAAGTGTCGTTGAGATTGAATATTAGTTTCTCGCTATATGTGACTCGAACCTTCGCGTGTGTTTGTGTTTAGTGTGTTTATGCTCTTGTATAAGCACACTGAAATTTATAACACCGCGCCATTTCTTTAAAATGCCAATAAGGAACTATAAAGGAAGTCATCATGCATTTTATTTGATATCTGATATTACTAGTTCCATAATAGGCAGTGTACAAGAGTGATATTTAATGAACATGGTGTGAACAATTCAGCCGTGAAAGTACGTTTTAGAAATGTAAGATAAGATCTACAATAAGTTAATATGTACCGTGTCAAGGAATTTCGAAATTTAATCAAAAGCACGTTGAAACGACTTCTAAGCTTTTTTAATGTCATTTATTATTTTCAAAGCTGAGACGCCAATGGCTGAACATAATAGCTGAGTATGGAAACGGTGATTTTAGACCAGTCTGTCAAAAAAAAAAGTAAATTAGAAAATAGAATGAATGAACGAAATGATTCATAGATATTTTCTTCAGACGACTGATTATGAGTAGTCATTTCATTGGGAAAGTTGAACTCATACATAATACAACGATTCCTTCGTCAAATTTAACCTTAAAGAAATAGTAGCGTTAATAGATGGGAAATTTATAATCTTACTATAATGGGCGTTATGTCTGTCCGTCCGTCTGTCATTCAATCACGGCCAAACAGCTGGTCCGATGGGCATGAAACTTGGCAGGGTTTTAGTGGGGACTCCTAAGATGGTTTATGATGGGGTTTCATCCTAACTCCCCCCTTGACCCCCCACCTAATTTGCTAGTATAAGTAATTTTAGCAACGGACATCTTCCGTTCTCTCTCCGCTGAATACGTAACTGATACACATGTAAATGTGAAAGTGTTTACATAATAAAAATATGGAATGTTAGTCCATATATATAAAAGATTGCTTGCAGGAATGTGATCAGACTAGAGACGCTAAAGATGACGTATACAATAAGTATGTAGGCTAAGTTGACATGCCGTCATCTGTGGTCATTCATTTGTTTTGAAACAGTCCAAGCTCCCTGCTTGAGACAACTACCCCGACCTATGATTCAAACGGCCTACGTGATCTGTAGCGTGTCTCATTTGATTGTGTGTTCGTATGAAACTATGTCATTTGTATGTATGTTCATATGTTCGAACTACTGTCTGCTCCTTCATAACTTGTAACAGAGATGGTAGACAGGAGAACAGAGTTAGCTATCGTCATTAGAAGACCTGTACCTCTTTACCTAAGCTTTATCATGTAGAGGAATAGGATTAGCCATCATCATTGGCAGAAGCGATCAAGCTATCGTTATTAGAAGACTTGTACAATCATATCTGATCTTCAGCATGTAAAACTTCAGAAGAATACATATAGTTTTATATTTCGTGTTTTCTACAAGAACCTCCTCACCATGAGTTTAACACATCGTCGTAATAACCAACAAGATAATACCGACTTCGTAAATGATCTACAAACCCCCAGACACTCCATTGAAGATGGAAGTGCAATACCAACCGACTTAGCGTAAGATTATCGCTAGTCTAACATTACCTCATAGGGCGCCTTATCACACAAGGCACAAGCCCTAATATTGGTGGCCGGCGTACCAGAAGAACTCTACAACGTCCTACGAAGAAAAACAGAAAACCAATAATAAATCATGTATCATAAGAAGTCAACG
The DNA here is from genome assembly GCF_015104395.2 of Macrobrachium nipponense. NCBI lineage: Eukaryota > Metazoa > Arthropoda > Malacostraca > Decapoda > Palaemonidae > Macrobrachium > Macrobrachium nipponense. The sequence continues at coordinate 15,617,421 of NC_087212.1, forward strand.
ACGACGGAAGCAGCAGATTCTTCAAGCAACCTAGTATCATCGTTAGTGAGCGACTTCAGAAAACAATAAGAACTCTTCAACGACGACGAAAGCAACAGATTCTTCAACCAACTTAGTATCATCGTTTAGTGAATAACTTCAAGAAACAAAACCGACGTGTCTTTTTCCTACGGCAACGGAAGCTTCGTCTCTCATTAGAATCATTCAAGAAAACATCGTTAGTGAGCGTTTCCGGCACTGCAAGAAACAAACCGAACGCGTCTGCATCATCGGATTTTCAAGGGCTCGAATCATCGAAACAACGCGCACGGGGGAAACTGAAGCCAAACCAGGTCATCCGCTAAATAGAGAAGGAGGACCAAGGCCGTGTGTCGTTATCGGAACACCGTGACTTCCCACAAAAGCAAGCTAAGTACAATTTTTTATTCATTTGGAGTAACTTTGAGTGTTTCCTTTGCAGGTCGAATTTCGTTATTCCTGTGGCTGAAGTTACGAGAAATTCTTAATCTTACTTTTTTACAGAAATTATCAACATCATTGAGATTTCGCTACTGCGAGTTTTTATCTTTGAGTGTCTGTTTCCAGAAGTTCTACTGAAATATCTAATCATATACTATGTTAATTTTATCATTTTGGGTGATTATTAATCCCTTACGTAACAAATCATATTAAACAGTGAATATGCGTTTACGCAGTGGACGTCTGTATTTATACAGATGCATGGATAGGGTCGTTAAGCACCGTAGTGATTAGAAAACACACAAAAACAAGTGGAACACCCGTACAAATCTAGATAAATTAGAGGTAACACTATTTCGGGTCATGACAATAAATGCTCCTTTGCAAAGTCCCGATCGCAGTTTTAGCCTTGAGTTTTTTGAGTTATATAAAATATCGAACCTCAATGACTCAACTTAACTTTTAAAATATGGCTGGATTGCAAGGAATAACATGTCTGTAAAAAACTTTCATCAGGCTAAATGCGCTGACCAGGATCCCTCACTATTTCAAATTTTAGCAAAGAATGAAGTACAAACAGTTAATATTGAATGCAGTAGTGATAACTTGTCTTATTAGTAATCGCTCAGTTCCTAATAGTTCGTCATTCATTACTTTATACGTAACCAGCAACATAATGCTAAAAACACACAATACGTTGCCGATGGTAATAAAGAGAAGGATCTTAATTATTACAAAAAAAAAAAAAAAAATAGAAACAGTAGCCCGTTCAGAATCAAACAAGCAAACTCGGTGACTGTGTCACCTAGTCAAGCGGTCAAGGTCAGTCAAAAACTGCCGAAGTGTTCAAAGCATAGCAAATTCCATACAATAAGCGACTCTAGCAGAGTGGGGAAAAGCGATGTTGGTTCATACATACCGATATCTTTTGAATTAAAAAGGATTTTTCCTATGAAACACACTACCGTATAAAGTAATCAGAGCAGGTTTTCGTTTTTTTTTAATACGTAAGTTATTATAAGTAGTGGTGGATAAAGCCCGACTGTACGCGCCGTAAAAATTAGAATATCTTGTTTATTCCTTTAGTACACGTAATATCCTGTATTTACGGACTCACCGTCTGTTGTTCGAACTTCCCTAATGAGAAGTCCGGATAAGCGAGCGTTTACAGATACCTCTATAGTTATAAAAAAACATTGATCTGTATCTAGTGTAATTGTAAGATTCATCTAGGGGTATACAAAATATTAACTTACATCCTGCAAAATAAGGCGTGTTTATCAAAGGGAAATCCTATAAACCTTCAAACATATTAAAATCCGTTTGAACAAAAATGAGACAGTTAATCAAATAATAACTTATATAAAGGAACTATACATTTGTCTCATAAATCGTAACATTGTTCAAATGACCCAACAGAATTCTCCCACAACCGCAGTCGCACTTTGCACGCAAAATCTCGAGAAGCATGCACCCTCGAATGTCTTAGTGCGTGTAAAAAGACTTTGCTGGGAAATGAAATTTTAATCCTTCCCGACACTCTGAAATATAACGATTTCCGCGAACAAAGCCCTAGACACGGTTGACTCGCTGCAAACAAGTTAATATAGTAATCCACAAAAACCTATACATATAAATATCGCATTTCTTTTATTGTTGCTAACTTTTAATCCCGCCCAACCAGTCGTGGATGAATCTCTCTGATAATCTATCTAAAGTAATATCAGTAAAGTCATTCAAGCAGAGGTGATTCAGCAGAAATTTTTTTTTATCTTTTACCTGAATACCAGGAAGTTTCTCCACTAGCGAGTGATCTCTGGGAGAAAAACGGATGTCATTGAAAACAAAATACGGTCTAAGGACAAACATAAAGTTATATACGTACCTTCGTATAGACTCTCACTGAAATTTCAAAATAGAGGTAAATGACGCAGTTGAAAAATGTTAGTAATAGGAGCCATTAGGAAATCAAATAAGCCCATATAATTTTTCCCTCAAACGTCATGGCATAAAAGATCGGACTTGGCGTATCTGCGTAGATTTCTGTCGCTTAAACAAGGAAACGACTCCCGATAGTTTCCAGTGCCATGTAGCGACGACATCTTATCTCTGTTAGGTTAGAATAAATTTTTCACCAGCTTGGACTTACTTAAAAGCTTTTACCAGATACCATTACCTAAGTGATTGTACCTCATACTCCGTTTTCAGCACACTCAGGGGACATTATCAATTTTTTACGTATGCCTCCGGCTTACGTTGCGCCCCAATTACAATATAGTGTTTGGAGACTTTTAGGGGATAACCTACATGCCTATATGGATGATCTTGTAATCTTTTCTAATACCATTAGAAGTACATTGACATAAAGTAGAGCTAGTGCTACAGAGACAAAGACAAATAATCTCAGAGTAAAATATCTAAATGTGAGTTTTTTAAAACCGAACATGTTTATCTAGGTTTTATGTGTCTGGTCAAGGTCTTAAAAGTAGTCCATGGTAAGGTGTCGGCTATTCATAACTTTCCGGTACTTATTAACGTAAAAGGGGGATACAGCACTTTTGCGCTGTAGTGGGTATTACAATCGTATGTAAATATGTAACTCTTCAATCATGACAGCTCCTTTAACAGATCTTACGAAGAAGAGCGTAGATTTATTATGGTCTGAAAAGCATCAACAGGCGTTCGATATCTTAAAAGCGGAAAATGCAGCTTACCTAACTTAAAAATCCCTGATTTAAATAAGGAATTTTTTTTTATTGCAACAGACGCCTCAGACCAAGGGGTAAGAGGGATACTACTTCAGTAATATGATAAACAGTTCTTCCCTATAGCTTTTATTCACGTAAACTAAAGCCCTCTGAAAGTAAATATGCAGTAATAGGCAAGGAAGGGCTAGGTATCTTTAAACACTAGTGCATTTTAAGTTCATAATCTATGGCTATCCTGATAAAGTCCTTACTGAACATGAGTCCTTTACCGAGTTTTTCAAAGGCTTTAATCACAGTCCAAAAGGAACTCGGTGACAAATGATCATTCAGGTTATTGGAGCCAAGATAAGATATCTACCTGGGAAAGCAAATATCATAGCTGACGCATTATCCCGCAATCCCGCACCATACAGCAAAGAACCATTAATTGGACTAAAAGATATAGAAACATCCGTGCCTATTGTTAAAAACCGTATCTAAACAAGAAAATTCCTTAACCCAAGAGATCGCGAGCATTGAATATCTGGGTCGGAGCGCAGAACTGTTACAAACTGAACAAAGCAAGTGTCAACAGCGATAAGCAAAACAATAAACACCAAACAATAAACACTTCGAAACGGAAACAGGGTCAGTGGCTAGGCAAAAACAATAAACACTTCGAGCAGAAACCCTAAAGCAAAAGTATATTTATAGTATGTGTATCAGAATAATGTAATCAAATGTAATGTTCTATGTAGGTCTGTGACGAGGAAAACCCGAAGAACACAGCAGAGGACTAACGACCAGGTAGTAGTAATAATCTCTCTCATACCAATCGTCATAAACTGGTTGCATCCCGTCATCCAGGGTTCCCTCCTATGTCACAGAAAGCCAAATCACTGTTTTACTGGCCTACAATGCTTACAGATATAAAAAGCACATAACTGATTGTAACACGTGTCATGAAAACAAGGGACACACTAAGACACCTGTCAGTTTAAGGGCCTATCCTGTGCCAAATCAATCCTTGAAAGAATATACGTAGAATTATTAACGGAATTACGAGTCTGACAGAGGGAATAAACACTTCTTAGTGTTAATAGTTCCTTGACACGTTATATAGAATTAATAGCACTAAAAACAAACACCGCAATGGAGTGCGTTAGGAATATTTATGAGTGCTAAATCAGTAAAGTGGAATTCAACACATAATAATCTGTGACTCGGGTGGTGTAAATCAATAATAATCTCCATAACACGTTGTGTGAATTCCTATCCATTAAGAAAACCAATAATATATTTTATCACTCAGTCAATCGGTTTGGTAGAATAACGGATAATTAAATAGGAAGTGTCAATGTCTTACGAGTTACAACTCGTGATATTGGATCCGAACTGGATTATAGCGGTTCTCGCGGTTTTAAATACCTTTATCATTTATATCTTGTATCTATAGAATTGATGCCGCAAGTAGCCTTATACGGTACGCCGCTAGAACACTTTTCCACATATTCAAGCCAACCATTAATTTATCAAATATAAATAAAAAAATATAATAAATAATAAATATAAAAAAATAAAATAAATATGGATACAAGTGGAGTCAATATAATACACTCCGTAAGAAGTCGGAAGGGTTACAAATTATAATAAAAAAGGAATCACGATAAAATCAATAACGCTTTAGTAATGACAAATAAGCTAAAAGTTCAAACACATATCAAAACCTACTGACATATTGTCTGTCCCGGTGATTTATATTCGTAGTCAATGTAAAAAAAAAAAAAAAATAATAATAATAATAATAAATAAATAAATAAAATAAAATAAAAGAGATTTTAAAGTCAGGAAGTCTAGAAGTGAAAATGTTATCTATGAAATAATCCTATATGAATCTTATACAGGGCTAATAATATATATAGAATTTGTATGGAAACCTTTTTCATATAGTTTGAATAAGGAATATTTAATTTAACATAATCATGCAGTTTTCCAACATGAAACTAATATATTGTTCAATTTTGGTACTGTTTTTTTTCAGACATTCTTCTCATGTGGGTCGAGTATTAAAAAACAAAAAATTTATCCTAAAGTCGTATTTATTACAGCAAGTAACGTAACTCTTAGCTGGCTGAGAGCAATCTCCTGCCAAGTGACGACGTCATCATTGCCGTATCAGCATTTGTTCCTTTTAACCTCAATAATCTGCTTACACAGGCTTCATCTGTGTGTCGTCTCTGCTTGCAAAAGCAGATTGACTGGAGAAAGGAATGCTTAGCCCGAACTTCTCATGGGCATGGCAGACGTTAGGTACAAGTGTCTATCGGTGTGCGCAATGCAACTTTAGCTAAGGAGTTGCAATCATTTTAAAATTAATAACAAAATAAGCAAATAGAATTTCTATAACATCAAAATGAATTAATTTTTTCTGAACCTCATAGACATTTAGAAGTATCACGATATGGATATGGATTATTTACTTGCAACATTAGCTTATTACAATCCAGGTAAATCACATTCATGGGAAAATGTTACATTTTCTTGAAAAACCCAAAGTTTATATAGAAATTAGTTACATAGTGGGTTTTTCGTTGCATCTCCTACCTATTAATAATGTTTTAAAAGTTAACCTCAGAGGATGCGCACGAGAAAATTGAATATGAAACTTTTGTTAGGGCACATAGAATCATGATTAATCTTCTCTTTGACTCTTATGTTGCCTGGCAATCTTACAATTAGCTCCGTTTTCCACTTCTTTGTCTAGTAACTTACTACCAGTAATATCGAATTTTCTTTGAGATTCGTAATGATATCTATTTATTTTTTTATAATTATGGATATTTTTACAAGTCATCATAGACCTGGATAGGTTCACTCATTGTTAATGCCATGGATAAAAAAAGTTTGTACAGCGGATTCTTTTGAATTCCAAAATATCAGCGAATTCATGTGGGTTACGTCTGGTCTAAATGGCTCTCTCCCCCCCTGTATTTGGATGTCGTCTGAATTTACTTTGCCCTTGTGACAAGTATAATTTCACTTGCAGGCTGATTAATGGAACCTGGTTACAGTATCCTGCAGTACGAGAGTTTCACATCGCAACTTCAAAAAATCGTTCGTTGCAGCGGACGACTACAGTCAAGTATCAACCGCCTACAATGTGAAAGGAATTTCATGGACTTCTTCGACCGACACCGTATCTCGTCGTTAATCTCGTTTTAATGCGGAATGCTCCGGCGGCTGTCGGAATCGACTACGAAAGGGACATACTTCCGACAATTACGACCCGAAGGATATTCAACTCTACTTTGCTGGCGAAGGACTCGTGCTGGGGATGTTTTTTTTATTCATCGCGAACGTAATCGTGTAGCTTAGGATGCAGAGAATAAGTATGAGCGCAAAAATAGAACGTTGGACCCGCCCAGGCAAATTTTCCCCTTGTTTTAACCCTGTGAAAATAGGCCGTTTCATTGGGCTATAGGTGGTTGTCTGGAACTGTGTAATGGTCGAAAAGTTGTTCGAACGTTAGTTAAAAGTGAAGTAGTATAACCTCGGTCATGTATCCTATATATATAAAGTATCATGTATCCTATATATAAATGATCATAAATAACAGAATCGAAATATATTTTTTGCGTGTACGCACTAGGAATCTATATATAAATGATCATAAATAACGGAATCGAAAATATATTCTTGCGTGTACGCAATAGGAATCTATTTAAAGTGCACATATATTAATCATAATTTTATGAATCCATATACATATGTATAAACAAATCAGGTAGCCTATAATCAATCTGTTACCTTTTATCTTACCAATATCTGCAGTTATATGAGTTAGTATATTGATTAATGAATCAGATATATAACAGTTAGCATAAACATTAATAATTTTATCAATTCATATATGAAATTTTTTATCAGTTAAAATATGATTTTTTATCATGTTAATCTTCATTCTATGCAATTGTCAGAGTACATTAGTATTTTCTGTAGCATATGTATCTTAATGAGATGAAGTGAAAAAACTGTATCATTATATATCACGTGATCACTATTATTTACCAATATCATTGTTTTATATTTTACTACTTGAATCAATTCATGTATACCATGAATTTTTATTTACTTATATATATATATTCACATAGTGTCTGTATCACACTCCTATAAGTCAAATGCAAGTCAAGTTTGAGTAATATTCAGTGGTTGGTTTTGGTAGCTGACCGAGCTGATGTAAGTGTTTACATAATAAAAATATGGAATGCTAGTCCATATATATAAAAGATTGCTTGCAGGAATGTGATCAGACTAGAGACGCTAAAGATGACGTATACAATAAGTATGTAGGCTAAGTTGACATGCCGTCATCTGTGGTCATTCATTTGTTTTGAAACAGTCCAAGCTCCCTGCTTGAGACAACTACCCCGACCTATGATTCAAACGGCCTACGTGATCTGTAGCGTGTCTCATTTGATTGTGTGTTCGTATGAAACTATGTCATTTGTATGTATGTTCATATGTTCGAACTACTGTCTGCTCCTTCATAACTTGTAACAGAGATGGTAGACAGGAGAACAGAGTTAGCTATCGTCATTAGAAGACCTGTACCTCTTTACCTAAGCTTTATCATGTAGAGGAATAGGATTAGCCATCATCATTGGCAGAAGCGATCAAGCTATCGTTATTAGAAGACTTGTACAATCATATCTGATCTTCAGCATGTAAAACTTCAGAAGAATACATATAGTTTTATATTTCGTGTTTTCTACAAGAACCTCCTCACCATGAGTTTAACACATCGTCGTAATAACCAACAAGATAATACCGACTTCGTAAATGATCTACAAACCCCCAGACACTCCATTGAAGATGGAAGTGCAATACCAACCGACTTAGCGTAAGATTATCGCTAGTCTAACATTACCTCATAGGGCGCCTTATCACACAAGGCACAAGCCCTAATAAATGTACATATTTGTGTTATATTGGCCATCCTCTGAGATTCTCTCGTGAATTCCAGTTGTTTTATTGGTTTTGATTCCAAAAGAGAACCATCTTGGTTCTTGGTGATGTCCTCATTGTCACCCCCCCCCCCCTTTTTTATAGCAGTGTGTGTAATTCTGTTTGTGGTCGCATCATTGTTTTACCTATTCCAAAAAGCGAAAAAAAATCATTAGATCAACACCGTTAATTCATGTTATGATGCTGCATTGAAATCAAATTGTGATTTTAAATGAACATGAAATACAGAGATAGAAATAATTTCCTTGTGCTTTGATATGATTTTTTTTTAATAACTGCCTGAGTGGGAGTTGCATTTGCTGTTATTGTTGTGTATATTTCTGATATTTTTTTCATATCGGTTCTTCAGCGTTTGATTTGTTCATTAGCGTGGAATTAGTGCACCTGTGTTAATGAAGGGCGAATTTCGTGTACAGTGTATTATAATAGATCTATATCTTTTCATTTATTTTTGTTTTTAGCCCAACTATTGTTTCCAGCCTGTTGTTCTAGTAATATTTGACCCAGTTTTCTACCAGTAGTCGTTACTTTAATATCATACTATTTAGTCATGATTTTAAGTACTTTGAATATTAAAAATCCACATTTATATCAAGAACTTTTATTATTTGTAAAATAATAACACACTTTTTATATATAACTGTGCATTTTTCATATTTAACAATTTGATCACAAAGTTGCAGATTCCTTAGCATTTAAGTACGTTTTAAGAAGCAATTTTATGATAAACCCTTACACAATGAAAAACATCGGAAACAGCATATTCCTGAGTATCGCTTTTATCGATGAAAAAGTCTTTGACAGCCACCAGAAAAGTGCCCGATATGTAAGAATTATTGTCCAGCGTATTTGTTAGAGGCCAAAAGTAGCGGCATTGACCTAAGTGTAATTTTATCGTGAATTTCGGGCTGCACCAGGTAACCTCTCAGAGCCCTTCTTCATTGATCTATAACTGGTTCACTTAAGGTAAATTCTTGGGTGAGCCCTATGGCTACGAGACGTTTGTTTGGCGGCCGCTGACTGGCCGGGAGCTGCCAACCTCCCGGTGCCAGCCAATCAGCGGCCGCCAAACAAACGTCTCGTAAGTATATGGCTCATCCAAGAATCTACCTTAAGTGAACCAGCTATAGTTATGGATTTGGTAGCCCATGTGACGAAGTATTGGTTACCTTGGCTTTTGGTCTTTGGTGCACTTTGGAGGTGAAATTAGAGGAACGGGGATGGGCCGTACGAGGTAGGCGATTTGTATATCAGCAGTAAGAACTTTTGTAGTACCTGATTGTTATCAGAAATTAGGAGGCTGAAAATTATTTGCTGAGAAAGATTGAAGATGGATTAATTAAGATATGTCGGATAGGTGAAGACAGATAACGGCTGAGTAGACGGAGAAATAACACAAAGTTTAGGCAGAGGGTGAAATGTAAGGAAGGTGGTTGGTCTCCTTTGTAATTTGAGAATGGTTCAGTGTACAAAACAATTATTCAGCTAGCATTGATGTACAAAGCAGATATAGATGTAAGAATAAAAAATAAATAAAAATAAAAATAAATTTAAAAAAAGGTTGTGGCTGAGATGACTGTTGGTGGTGATGTATTGAGTAACAATGACTAAAGGGTAAACAAGAAGAAAATTGGGGAAACTACAAATATGATGGACGCATCGTAGACGAAGAAAGGATGGAATAGTACATATGGCTATCAAGGGTACAGTTCAGTCAAAGAAAAATGCAATGCCAGGTACGTTGCTTCCATCCTTATTTTGCATTTTTATTACGTAACCAAGATACCGTTGTTTTCATTGTAGTATATTTCTCTTTTAACGATTTGCCGTAGATTGTTCAATAATATCTACTAGAAATGACGTCGTTGGTTTTGGCAATTTTTCAATTCTCTGTTTTCGGAATAATCATGGTCTTAATATTACTTGAAGCAAGTTGTGTCTCACAGAGACATTTTAAAGTCTGTGGTATTTCAGAAAATTCTTGCAGATGCAGTGATCTTCCTACAATTCTCAACGAAAAAGTTAAGTATATCTTAGTTTATCTAGACCACTGAGCTGATTATCAGCTCTCCTAGGGCTGGCCCGAAGGATTAGATATTTGATTTTCATTTACGTGACTAGGAATCAACTTGTTACTTAGCAACAGGACCTACAGCTTACTTATTGTGGGATAGAACCACATTATATCAAGAAATGAATATCTAATCATTAGAAATACATTCCCCTGATTCTGCGCCGGCGGCGGATGAGAGCGAACTCGGGCTACCAGACCAGTAGTCAAGTACACAGCCGTGCAGTGAGGAACTAATACTCAACGAAAATTACCTGCATTCTCATTAATCCATTTGGCGACTCTTTCTTTTCCAATAATGACAGGTGTGGAATTCTAGTTTTGCTTTCGTTCTCCCTAACCCTGACTACTTTTCCCCGATTTAGAAGCGAGTTACATTATTTATATATATATATATATATATATATATATATATATATATATATATATATATATATATATATATATATATATATATATATATATATATATATATATATATATATATGAGGTTGTAGTCCACAGGGGAAAAGAAAAGCTGAAATTCCTTTTAGCTCCACAGTTTCGGCCTCCACTGGCTTTCCTGTACTTCTATGACCAATGTTTATTTAAACTTGCTTATTTTAAACTTTTCCTGTTTCTTATATTTTACTTTGAACGTACTGTAAACTGTGCGCTAGTTAAAAACAGCTCTCGATAAGGGCCAGTGGAGGCTGAAACTGTTGAGCTAAAAGTAATTTTAGCTTTTCTTTTCCTCTGTGGACTACAACCTCACATAGCTATCTTCGTGAAAAAGGACGACTAAATCCTCATATAATAATATATATACATATATATATATATATATATATATATATATATATATATATATATATATATATATATATATATATATTCCTATATATATACTTATTATGTTTTAGTTTTCAGACTTCATTTCGACTCATTGCTGTTTACAACAGAATCTAGTTTTGTTGCAAGTTTTTAAAAACGTTCATTTTTGTGATGAGGTTGCAATTCTCAATTGTCCACAGAGGACGAAGAGTTTCGTATATGCCAGCGGAGTCTAGCATCCATCCTGGTCACCCATCCAAATGGTGACTAGTATTCCCGGGATCACCCATCCCTCCTAATTTCCCCAAACCAGGTTGAACACTTTCTTTTTTCTTTCCTCACATCTGTTATGAATCACTAATAGTCATCGCCGGATCCCTAATTATAATCACGTAGCCAGTTACAGTGAATCCCCCTTGTGATTCCGTGACGTCATGAAGGTGACTGGAGGAGGATTCGCGGATGTATAAATGAATTAGTTCTATGGGAAGCTCCGGAGGGAAAAGGGCGTCAGGTGTCTGAGGAGGGGCGGCTGTAAGGGGGGTTGGGGGGGGGGGGGGGCATGGCGCCAATTGATGTGTAGTCTTCTGATTAATAATATTGGGGCCTCGAGCGAGATCGACTTTAATCGTTTTAGTCGAAATTGGGCGTCGATCGAGATTGCCTTTGGGTTTTATCAACACTAATGATATTCCTGGCAATCAAATGGGTGAATTGAACTTCAACTTTGGCTCTCAAGCAGGATATGAACTCGTGTTTTCCTAGCAGTGGAAATGTACATACATACGTAAATATGTACATATATGTATATTATATATATATATATATATATATATATATATATATATATATATGTGTGTGTGTGTGTGTGTGTGTGTGTGTGTGTGTGTGACGTGTATGCATGTACATATATATATATATATATATATATATATATATATATATATATATATATATATATATATATATATATATATATATATATAGTATATATAGTATATAGAACAAAAGCCACGAAGGAAAGTGAAATGGAGTACTGCGAGGCCTTTCGACTCAAACATCCTTCACTTAGAAGGTTGCTAAATAAAGGACCTTGAGTCGAAAGGCCTTGCAGTACTCCATCGTTTCACTTTCCTCCGTGGTTTTTTCCTTTATTTATATAATATTCATTACGTTCCCAATTTTCGTGATTCAGTTATACACAAACACACAGGTATGTGTATATATGGGTGTATATATATATATATATATATATATATATATATATATATATATATATATATATATTACCAGCGAAGGGCGTGGCCCCCACCCCCCCGGCAATTTAAATGTTTGGTATGCGTTTAACCTGAGCGTTAGGCGAACTCTTTCTCTCTCTCTCAAGGTGATCACTGGCATAGCCTTCTCTCTCTCTCCATTCCATCAGGTAATGAAATCAGAGTCGGAGTTACAAAAAACATATACGTTTTATTCAAAGCAAAGTATTAGTTGAATAATTCAAGTTCTTATAAGATCATTAATGGAATGATAATAGATCAAGTCTCACTGACAACTAAAAGTTTCAATCAGTAATTAGTCACACCAATTATCTCTCCTCTAAAATACAGTCCCCTCACTAGGACACTCGGTCCCCTCACTAGGACACTCGATCCCCTCACTAGGACACTCGGCCCTCTTACTAGGACACTCGGCCCCCTCACTAGGACACTTGGTCCCCTCACTAGAACCGCCTGTCTAAAAGACAGGAGAACACATTAGTGAGCACACACACAATTGTAAAAACAAAGTCAAAAGATTAAATGAAATAGAACATCTTTACAAGTTATCAAAACAAGCCATCCCTTTGGCTAAATCATGATAACTCACCCATTGCAGCCTGGAACGTCAACACTAACAAATAACTTTCGCAGAGCTATCCCAGCATTCTGCCCTTTCTCCTGTAGCGGTCTCCCTAGTTCTTGGCTAAACGAAGCCATTAAGAATGGACATAGTTCGTACACGTACATATGAATTCACATTCATCGTCAACGCCCCAATTAACTGGTCACAGCCAGTTTTCAAAGGCACCTTGAACAAGCCCTCACGACACTGACATGCTTAAGTAAGGAACTTTAACATCATACCACCCAAAAAGAGATGTCAGCATTCTTAGGTCGTCGCTTCGGACTCTGTCTCCATGGGAAGTTAAAAATGATCAGTCTGCACATCACATTATAATTGCATATCAAACATATTATTAATTATAGCCCTCTTTTGTCTAACACATCTATATATATATATATATATATATATATATATATATATATATATATATATATATATATATTTCTGTTAGCGCGCGTTTGCGTGACCGCCTGTATGAACTCATGGAAATGAATAGCAGTTGAATGTAACTAGTAACTTAAAATTCAGAGTCAAAAAGTCCCAGACTTTGTAATTGATTTTTTTTATATATATAAAATCAAGAGTCATTTGATGTTTAACATGAAGTCGGTGCAGCGATCATTAATATGCACATTAATGGGATTTGTGTCATCACACCTGAGATATATATGTGCTACTTAGTCTCTCATTAAAACAGGTAGTTTAGGAAGGTGAAGGAAATGTTAAATAGAACAGAAATTGTTTGTTATCATTATTATTAATAATTATTATTATTGTTGTTGTTGTCCTAGTTGTTATTATTACACATTCTTATGGAATAACACATTATATCTAATTAATTGTCTTACAATCTGCCACAGGGCAGATTATTATTATTATTGTTGTTGTTGTTGTCGTTATTATTACACATTCCTATGGAACAATACTGTAAATCGAATTAATTGTCTTACAATCTTCCGCAAAATAGGACGTCCACAAACAAACATGACAAGAAAGGTTGAAGAAATAACAAACAAAAAAATTCAAGGATATGAAAAATAAATAAATAAAACGAGATTTCAGCAGTATTTGTAAGACAAACAAATGCAGGTGATCCTCTCGTTTTCTTTCCAAGACTCCTTTTGTCTTTAGCTCCATTTGTGAATATGTAAACAGCAATAATGCCTTTGCTAAGTTCAGTATATCTTAGTTTAACCAGACCACTGAGCTGATTAACAGCTCTCCTAGGGCTGGCCGAAGGATTGGATATTCTTACGTGGCTAGGAACCAATTGGTTACTTAGCAAAGGGACCTACAGCTTATTGTGGGATCCGAACCACACTACATCGGGAAATGAATTTTCATCACCAGAAATAAATTCCTCTGATTTTGCGTTGGCCGAGCCGAGAATCGAACTCTGACCGCCAGATTGGTAGCCGAGCGCGAAGTCCACTCGTCCAACGGGAAACTATGCCTTTGCTAAAAGAAAAGTATTTTACGAATTCAGAAAGTCATCGGTTTTTGTATCAAATTAAAATTAATAGTTAATCTTTGCAGCGCCACGAATACTGACTGGAAGTTGCCAACACAAGGGTCAATCTGTTTGATCAATCTTTCATTGCATCCACCTCCAGTAATTGGAAATCCCTTTCCTTTTGTATTTCCCGATTAATTTGGCTTACTTCTTTCTTAAGACGGTTTTTGTCATAAGTTACGAAACCCGCTGGCTGACTGCATTCAACTAGACGGAACTTTTTTTCAGCAACCAAACTCGTCTCGGTCTTTTCACCCCCCCCCCCCCCCAAAAAAAAAAAAAAAAATGAAAGATAATAATTCTTTATCGAGGATGATTATTTTTGCAAGAAAGATGTCATTCATCCTTTTCATGACATCCTGAGACTTCATGAAATATTGTTCCGGAGAGAAAAGCTTATTAGTATAACTGAAGAAAGAAAGAATTAAGAGACTAATTTTCTTTTTTCAATTTCTTTTCATTGTGGTACCGAAGACATGAATTTCGAAATAAAAGTCTACAAAGCCCCGGTGCTAAACAAAGGAAGTGGGAATAATGCATTAAGTTTTTATCTTTCATTTTGAAAGACTTCCACAAACTCTGTGTTCCGTGAGCTTTAATTGTAAATGAAGTGGAAATTAAGTTGAGTTTTATGCAAGGTGTCCATAAAGTCCTAGTACCATTACAATTATTTATTGCTTGTAATGGCACTGGGCCTTTATGGACACCTTGTATGTTAGTTCAATGTATCATTTATATACCTAGTAAATTATTCTTCTTGAAGAGCTCCTGAAGATAATATATATATATATATATATATATATATATATATATATATATATACATATCATATATATATATATATATATATATATATATATATATATATATATATATATGAATGTTTATTATATCACCTTGACACTTATACACACAATCATTAAGCTACAAACGTTGATTGAATCCAGTTTGTGCCTTTCTTCTTCAATACCGGAGAGGAATTATAGCTGATAAGTGGTTCGGTAACTGGCCTGTTAGAAGTATATATTGAATATATATATATTATATATAATATATATATATATATTATATATATATATATATATTATACGTATATATATATATATATACTATATATATATATATATATATATATATATATATATATAAAGAAGAAGAAGAAGAAGAAAAAGGTTTACCAAATCAACAGTATATTTAGTTTAAATTGGAATTTTAAATTCCCATGTACCTTTCACTTTTATTGCTTTAATGCCTAATTAGAAATCCAGTCTTCTCTCTCTCTCTCTCTCTCTCTCTCTCTCTCTCTCTTTATATATATATATATAATAATATATATATATATATATATATATATATATATATATAAGGCCTAGGGTTTTGATTAATGATATATTGCCAATATGTTCGCTGTGACCTATGGAATGTGAAGAACAGAGCAGAAGCAACGACCTGAGGAAAGCTGACCAATGGTTTTTGTAGGTGGCGTGACATAAAACTGCATAGTTGGACAAATCAATGTACGACAGTTTATGAACTCTTCTCAAAGTGCCTTTGGGAAACTGGTTGCAGCCAGTAATTATGAGGCGCTAACGAAGTGTGCGTTCGTAAGTGCATGTGGGCCTCTTCCTTTTAATAATGTATGATACGCAAGTCTATGGGGGATTTGGCATAGAGGCGTCTTTGAGAGAAAGGCAAGATGCCGTGGTGCTCTCCGAAGTGGTTTTTTATTAAGTGTGTGAAATAGTCCGGCTGCTTGGGTGAGTTTTGAACTGTTTTAGCCAAAGAGTGGCTTGTTATCTATTTGACATGTTTGTGGTAATATTCAATCTTTAATCTCTGATTGTTAAACTTGTGTATGTACTTACGGGGTGTTTCTATGTCTTTGAAACAGACGGTTCTGGCAAGAACTATGGGGGACTGAGGAAGTCCCAATGGGGAAATAGACATTTGGTGACCATTACTATTTGGACATTTTACTGTTTGGGTTTTCATTGAATTAAGTTAGTCTGTAAGACTTGATTGATTCATTATTTATTCATTGTTAATGAATGTATCTTTTATAATGCAACTCTCTCATTTTGGTTACCTGTTAGAGAGAGAGAGAGAGAGAGAGAGAGAGAGAAAGGAAAGTCGCGAGCCGCTGGTTTGTTTGTTTGCCTGACGCTCGAGTTACATGTTTACCAAATGAATAATGAGGAAATATCCTCATTACAGCTTGGTGGCAGGCAGTGAAAAAGCGGTATAAAAGTTTTTTTTATGTCTGGGAACGCCAATGAAGAGATAGGTGACCAGTTAAAAAAATAAAGGGGTTATGGTTTAGCGATAGTTTTCGAACGACAAAGCCTTTGTGGGATTGTGGAAAATTGTTAAATTTTTAGTTTTCAGTTACTAAGTGAGATAAAAAATGAGAAAAATCTGTCCGTTAACTGTGAAGGGGAGGGGAAGGATTTTTATAGGGTCAGCATTTTGCCCAAAGCGAGACGCTTCAAGTAGCGGGGAACGGTCAGTTACTACTGAGATGTTTGTGAAGTGTGATTCCCAAGACAATCGTGCATGTGTCACTGCCGTGTCTTACGCGAATTCCAAGTTCTTTTTGTTCCCGTTATGGAATGGTGAGTGTTAAAATACAGTTTATCAAGGGGAGAGTTTTTTTTTTAAATATTTCATTGAAATGGGACTGGTTTAAGAGGTAAAAAAAAAAATTTTTTTTCTTTCCCCATATTAGCAAAGTGACGTGTTTTCTTTATTTACACACGTTTATAATAGACGTATTTGTCTTTGTTTAAAACATAAGGGTGTATAAAGATGTTTTTTCATGCATGTGAACTGTGCTTGGATAGCATATTTAGCTTAGAGACAAAGCGGCCACACAATTTCACGGGCTCAGCACATTTCTGCTAACCGGCACAGGAAGGCATTGCATGGCGGGTACTGCTTGCCTAAGGAGGCATTGCAAGGGGAGTATGGCCTGCCTCGAAAGATAGTGCAAGGGGAGGGTACTAGTGTATACCTCAGGGGGTTCCTCAGACACTGTTCAAGGGGAGATGGGTACTGGTGTATGCCTCGGGGGTATCACTTGACTGAGGGGTGTTTCAATGCTCAAGTGGGGGGAGAAACTTTTTTTTTCTCAGTGTGGGTGAACTCCTCCTTCCTTTCTTTTTTTTTTCTTTGTCAGGCTATTGGAAGCGAGTCTGGCCTTGACAATGAATGCTAAGATATCAGCTGATTGATTACTTGATGAAGTGAATCGCCCATAGAGTCTTTTTTTTAGAAAAGAGAAATTTCCTTTCTCTTGGATGAAGAGAAAAGGAAATAAAAAGAGAATTGAAATGCATTGTATGGGTGTATGTTTTCCTTATGCCTTGGAAGGCACAAAATGGGGAGACACAGATTATTATTTTTGTTGTTGTGTTGGAGGGATTACTTTGAAATGCCGGTGATTGATGGTGTATGGTGATGCCCGATGCCGTGAATAGTGTTGTATCTGTGTTGTGTGGCAATGGTGGTATGCCATAGGATTCAGCATTACTGTTGTATATTTGAATTTCACCCTTACTTGAGATCTTTGCAAGAGAATTGTTACTATAGAGAGTTATTGTTATTATTAATAATTATCATTGTATGAGATGTGTCACGGGGGGGCTGCTTAAGTATAATTATCATTACGGAGACTTGTTTTACGAGAGATTTGAGATATTTCGTGGGAGATTATTTTATGATTATTACAGATAATTATTCATGGAGAATTATTACAATGAATTAATGGGAGAAGTCTTGTCTTAATCATTTGTTGAGTTTTTGTAACTTTGGAGAATATTTCGGTCATTCACGAGCGACGAGTTTTGCTGAATCTTGATGAATCTGGCTGAATCTTGGTGAATTGTGTTGAATCTTGCTGAATTTTGTGCTGAATTTTCTGGGAGAATGGATAAGCATTAATATTGGTGATATTTTTTTTGTACTGATACTAGTGATTTTGATGATAGCAAATTTTGGTGATTTTGCGATAATGATATTTCTGATACTGATTTTTTATATACTAATACGTGGGTGTTGTAATGCTATCAAGGGTGGTGAGATCTTTTTTTGAATTTGGGAGTAACTAACAACACATTAGTTTTGTTTTTTTTTTCCTTTTTTTTTATGAGTTCAGCAGATAATTGCTTGACATCTAGTGAGTCACGGGAAATAGTTAACAATGCCGTAGATTTTGCTTTTCTCCTTTTTAAGAAGTTAGCCATCGCTGACGCAAGTTTTTTTTTCATCATGGGTGAATTTGAGTTTAATTTTTCTGCACTGTTTTGAATGCATACGTAGTGGCACTACATTTTTTTCTCTGGATATTTGTGTTCCAGAAATTGTGAGTTTTCTTGCACAATACATTAGTTGTATTTGTGACAACTTTGTGAGAGATAGGAAACTTGGCTAAATTTTCTAGTGGCTTATGTCGTAGTGCATATGGAGAAGTCTTGGCTTAGACACCTTGAATTTGGAGTTTTGTTATAATGAGTTGTGGCACATTGGTGATTTTTTCTAGAATTTCCTAGACAGTTTTTATTTGCCGAGTTTTTGCCTTTTTTTTTTTAGCAGTTATGCTAAATGGAGAGAGTTTGATTGTTTTTGACTATAACATTGAGTTATTCTCTGGAGAATTGAGATATATTATTTGGAGATATAATTGAGGTATATTATTTTGGAGTTATAATTTGAGATATAATATATTGGAGATATATTTTTGGCCATTTTTGATATTTGCCAATGGTGATGAGAGCTATGTTGAGTTCAATTATTTTGCAGCCATCTTTGTTGCAAATGGAGACACATTTTTGGAGATTATGGGGCAATATTTGTGAGTGTGTGAGTTAGATGCTTTGAGTGCACATTTTTTTCTAGAGATGGGATTTCATTTTTTGATATTCCTTTTTGGAGATATATTTTTTGGAGCCTTGTTTTATTCCACATGGAGTATTGGGGAAATAGAGGTAAATATTTTGTATTTGCCGAAATAGAATTAAGAGGGAATATGTGGGTCTGGTTTTTAACCAAATGGAGGAAATATTTTTTTCACCGGAGTGCTCTTCTTATTAATATGGTGTCACATATTTATGTATGGAGATGGAATTAATCTTTGGCGGGTGACCCTTTTTTGTGGTTGTGGGAGATTTTGTCTTTTCGAGCAAAGAGAAGATTTCTGTGGTTCTTTCTCTTTGATTTCGTGACTATTTAGAGGCGAGTGGCATTACTCCATTGTGGTCCTATGGAGATGTATGCATTTTTTATGTTCACAAGTGTATTATTTTGGAGGCATATAATTGGGCTGTCATGATGAGAGAATAAGTCTTCGAGACAAATTTTTGAACACATTAGTCATATCCTGTAGTTAATTTTGTGAAATGTGTCAGTTAGACCTTTTTCTGTAGAATCATGAGTTTCCAAACTTGTGTGTCTGACTAGACATTTTTTGTGCCGCTGTTTGAGCACATGTCCGTAGGCGGATTTTCTGCTGACAAGCGATGTGATGAGCCATGTGCTGACTTTTTTCCTTTAGTGGTGACTGATCAAAGTTTTTGCAATGTGTGGAAATGTTGACAATAGCATTTCATGAAAGCGCATGTGTAAGAGTTTGCTTTCTGGACATGTCCAGTCGATAAAGTTGTGATGTCGAGAAATTCCGTAACTTTACATGGGACATTTCTTGGGGAAAAACACAGGGGTTATGCATATTATACATGTATTATGTATTTTGTGATTGGGGAAATCTACTTGTGATTATCCTTTTTTTTATTTTTATTTTTCTTCCTTTTCCTATGAGAGATGTAATTGGGGATTGAGCTTAAATAGCATTTCTTTTTGGACGGGAGATGTAATTTATCGGGGGTTGTTATTTACGTAAATGGGAGTTTGACATTAAGTCTCATTGTAATTAATTGTATGAGCAGTAAAGGGTTTTTGCTGTTAAACATTGGAGATATTTACTGATTTTGTGTGTTGTTCAGATTTCAGAGCTTGAGAGAACATTTTTGGGTCTGGGCGTGTTACGTGATTTTTTTTCTTCCTTGGGCTCATTACGATTTTTTCTTTTTTTTGCTTGTGAGAACATTTGAGTATGAAATGTGAGTGCAGAAGTCCGTGGAGTTGCTGTGAGTTTTGGGTTGTGTGTGTGCTGATGTGTGACTTTGGAGAATTGAGTTGGAGAACTTGATGTTTTTTTTTTTTCTTTGAGAGTTACGATAATGACTTATGATCTAGTAGTCATACTAAGTGGAGTTAATTGGGAGACGCTCAGTTAGTATTTCTGACCTTTTGAGATCATTGTTTGATAGAAGTAGTATGTCTGGGTTAATTTTCTTAGATTGACCAGTGACTTGACTGACATACTAATACACCAAAAAGTCGTTTCCCAACGCTAGCAAGACGTCCACCAGCCATGCAGAGAGGTTGCTGTCGTTTTGTCCGTGGTGATCACGAGAGTCTACAGAGTTCAACGTGTCTTTTGAGGATCTGCAGAAGCCGTGAGAAGTCTTCTACAATGAGGGAGGCATTCCGTGTTCCTTTAGTCTGCTACAGCCAGCTACTGTCTGTTCAGCAAGTTGCAGACAAAGAGGGATATTCAAGAATCCCAAATGAGAGAAAATTCTAGTGTTATTTGGGGATAAAAGTGTAAAAGGCTTTATTTTATAATGTCAGAGACGTGCAGTTATTACTTATATTTTATTTTAAGCCGGCCAATGTGTTTTATATTACATAAGCTATTTTGTTTGACAATTTTGCTAGGCGGGAGCTAGCATTTCGAGGTGGCCGAGCGGTATAAGGCCTAGGGTTTTGATTAATGATATATTGCCAATATGTTCGCTGTGACCTATGGAATGTGAAGAACAGAGCAGAAGCAACGACCTGAGGAAAGCTGACCAATGGTTTTTGTAGGTGGCATGACATAAAACTGCATAGTTAGACAAGTCAATGTACGACAGTTTATGAACTCTTCTCAAAGTGCCTTTGGGAAACTGGTTGCAGCCAGTAATTATGAGGCGCTAACGAAGTGTGCGTTCGTAAGTGCATGTGGGCCTCTTCCTTTTAATAATGTATGATACGCAAGTCTATGGGGGATTTGGCATAGAGGCGTCTTTGAGAGAAAGGCAAGATGCCGTGGTGCTCTCCGAAGTGGTTTTTTATTAAGTGTGTGAAATAGTCCGGCTGCTTGGGTGAGTTTTGAACTGTTTTAGCAAAAGAGTGGCTTGTTATCTATTTGACATGTTTGTGGTAATATTCAAACTTTAATCTCTGATTGTTAAACTTGTGTGTGTACTTACGGGGTGTTTCTATGTCTTTGAAACAGACGGTTCTGGCAAGAACTATGGGGGACTGAGGAAGTCCCGATGGGGAAATAGACATTTGGTGACCATTACTATTTGGACATTTTACTGTTGGGGTTTTCATTGAATTAAGTTAGTCTGTAAGACTTGATTGATTCATTATTTATTCATTGTTAATAAATGTATCTTTTATAATACAACTCTCTCATTTTGGTTACCTGTTAGAGAGAGAGAGAGAGAGAGAGAGAGAGAGGTATCGGTGCTAGAGAGAGAGAGAGAGAGAGAGAGAGAGAGAGAGAGAGAGATAGAGAAAGGAAAGTCACGAGCCGCTGGTTTGTTTGTTTGTCTGACGCTCAAGTTACACGTTTACCAAATGAATAATGAGGAAATATCCTCATTACATATATATATATATACTATATATATATATATATATATACATATATATTATATATCATATATATATATTATAGATATATATATATGTATGCATGCATATATATATGTTTATATATATATATATATATATATATATATATATATATATATATATATATATATATATTATATAATATCTATAGAGAGAGAGAGAGAGAGAGAGAGAGAGAGAGAGAGAGAGAGAGAGAGAGAGAAGACTGGATTTCTAATTGGCCATTGTAGCAATAAATGTATGTAAAAGGTAAATGGGAATTTAAAATGCCAATTTAAACTAAATATACTATTGAATTGGTAAACCTTTCTTCTTCTTCTTCTTCTTCTTCTTCTTCTTCTGTGGTGGATGCGCCATTGAAAGAAAGGCGACCAGAGGCGGTGAAGATTGACTTTCTCGAAAGCTCGGGACTCCAAGTGTCCTCCTCCTCCTCCTCTCGAGCTCACTAGTTCATCCGTTGATCCTGCCAACACTCGAACCTTATCGATGCCAGCATTCGTCCCTTTCTCCTCACTTCCTCCTCTGGTCCCTTTTCTCCCTTCGCTTTCTTTCTCTTTTATTCTTTTCTTCTTTTTTTATCATTGGCTGAATTTTGTTTCCTCCCCTAGATTTTTTTTATGTACACTTCTTCCTACTGTTCTCCAGTGTAGCTTATGCAATTTTCCTTTCTTTTTTTTTTACATTTTCTTTCATTACTCCCTTCCTCCTCCCCCCCCCCCTCCCCTCTCCCCCACTCGACTTTAATCTCTCCCTCTATCTTTCTCTTCTGCTTCCTCCATATTTTCCTTTTAATCCTTCTATTTCTCTGTTCCCCACCGCGATCTTTCTCTTGCTGCTGCTGTGTTTTTCATTGTACCTCTCGACCCAACGAAGTCTCCCTCTCTCTCTCTCTCTCTCTCTCTCTCTCTCTCCACTTCACAGACAATTCATTCTCGAAAGACGCAAGGAGAGGTGTTCGGTCATTCTTGGGATATTACACGTGTGAAGAAGATAAAAATAAAATAAATACGGAAATGGGAATTTAAAAAAAGGAAGATGATAATGAAATAGAGAAAGGGAGGGTGAAAGAGATGTAATAGCAGTGAATCGATTTTTTTTTTTAGTTATCCAGTCACGAAGGTAAAAAACAGCGAAAAGAAGAAATGCACAAAAGGGAAAAAGTATCCAGTGATGATGTGAGAGGTGGCAATATAGTTGATTCGTTGTATGACTGACATCGGCACTTGTGCATGTTTGTTCATTTATTTACTTGATTGTTTTATCTTCTTTCATTCATATATCCTTTTATTCTCTCTCTCTCTCTCTCTCTCTCTCTCTCTCTCTCTCTCTCTCTCTCTCTTTCACATTGGTGGTCATTCCCCTTCGAGGACACTTGCTTTTATAGTGTATGATCTTTTGCGGTTGAGCGAGTTAATGTTCAATCAATTAATTAACAATAATGATGATAATTTATTTATTTATTTATTTGTTTATTTATTTATTTACTTCCTCAACCGTTAAAGATCATGAACTAAAAGAGTTATTGTTTAGTTTTGTATATTTGTTTTCTTCATCATTCTCCACGCCTGATCGTTGAACTGTGAATAATAATAATTATAGTATTGTTTATTATTATTATTATTATTATTATTATTATTATTATTATTATTATTATTATTATTATTATTATTCACAGTTCAACGATTAGGCGTGAAGAATGATGAAGAAAACAAATATACAAAACAAAACAATAACTTTTTTTAATGTATGATATATAACGGTTGAGAAAGTAATTAAATAAATAAATTCATTCATTCATTCATTCATTATTATTCTTAATTAACTGATTAAACATTTATGCGGATACATATCGCAGAAAATGTCAAGATTCCGTTGCTCAGTGTGAAAGGGAGTAAATCTGTCAATGACATAATATATTGCGCATGTATCAAGGAGGCAGTCATCTTTTTTATTTTTTTTTTTTGTCATCTTTCTCATACGTTTCCGCATTTGCTTGCTTGACTGCTTTATCTTTATTTATTTATTTTTATATTTTTTATATTTATTTATTTACGTTTTTTTTTTGCGATGACACTACAGTCTTCAAGATTAACGAGGTGATTTTAACCCGTTTAATTAACGGATTAAATGTTTAAGGAAGTAGTACCAGGTGATCAGGATTCCTGTCAGATGCAGACAAAAAGAACAAAAATAGAAAGTGAAGGACACAGTTGTAATTACGTGTTAATGAAGTAGAATTATAAAGAGGTAACTCTGTCTCCCTGTCGTATGTTGGGAGAATTAGGGAGGCGTGATAAATCTTTAATTCTGAGATCTTGATTTATCGGGTAAAGCGGCAATGAGTCACTATCCCGAATGGGAGTAAGTAATGGCCGTTTCTCACCCAAATCTGGAATTTTAAAATAAAAATAGATAGAGAGAGGGGGGAGGGAACCCTGCCTGGTG
>NC_087212.1:15644563-15662063 GCF_015104395.2 Macrobrachium nipponense
CACACTGCTTTCTTAAGAGATAATTTGTTTAACAGGCTGTCTTTTTAAGATGTTTTTTTTTGTTTTGCCAGAGTGCATTCATAAGATAGAATTTGAAGATATGTGTCTTGTTGTATTGTGCAGGTTAGGTTACTGCTTCATTTAAAACTTCATGTCGAGTAGCGTATTTTGAATCCTTTATACCAAGGTAGTTGGTCATGCCCACCTGTCTTTGATGCTGTCTGTGTCACCGATAGCAGAGTGCCCCTTTGACCTCTGTATGGTAAGAGAGTAAACAAATATTCGTTATTTGCTCTGCTGACATTTCCCCAGTCACCTTTCAAAACTGTACCTATACTCAGTTTTTTCCATCTGTCCACCCGCCTGTGGTGTTTGCGTATGGTAACACTGTGTCCCGGGCTTTGGATAGTTACATTCAGCTTACATTCAACAATAATAACAATATCCTATTTCGAATATTAACGGTGTAATTTGCATACAGTAAATTATTAAAACGCTTTTCAGTTGCAAATGTACACCCAGATATCCTTTTATTTACCTAAAACTTACACATAGCGTAACTATCTAAAGATCGGGACGCAGTATTACCATACGCAAACACCACAGGCTGGTGGACAGATGGAAAAAACAGAGTATAGTTTTAAACTGCCTAGCACATGCATGTGAGATACATGAAACACAAAGGTAACAAAAACCAGAGGACACAAGGTCACTATTATGTTGATACTCGAAAACAACAAAACCGGAGAGAAAATAAGTCAGTAACAATTAAAAAGGGCCCCCAGTCAAAACATTGCGGAGGTGTTCCAGTGTATTTGCATTATTGATTTCGGCCCACAAGGACTTGCATATTCATAACAGCGTGGAATGTATCTTCCATTTTTTGCATGTTGCAACAACCTCTCATTCTCTGTATGTCTGGTTACCGGTACACAAAGGACACGCCAGAGTGAACCGGTTCGACAGTCTCTTTTATTTGGTGTGGAATGAAATGGATTTAGCCGTTTGTTTTATTTTTCTAGGTTAACTTTTGATATGATTATTTGTCTGACCGTCATGCGTTCGTTTAAAAAGGGGTTGATTCAAGTAGCTGTCGTGTTTGCTGTCGGTTTTTGAGAAATTGGGGTAATACAGGATCCTATGTGTAGTGTAGTTTGGATTCATGAGACACTGTTTATATAGATTTCTGTCAACAGGGTAGTTATGTTTTTTGACACTATTGATATAGGTTCCTATGACCAGTCAAATTAGGACTCCTTATAAATTTGTGATGATAGATATTCTTATCAGGAGAATAGTTAGAATACCATAGCAAATGTGTGGATATAAATTAGTAATGTAGTTATTTTTCTTGACAACCTGACTTGATATAGGTTCCTATTTATACTGAAGGATTCTAGCGAACCTCTGTTGATATTTTCATACTAATAGTGAAATTAGGATTCTTAAAAAGTGCTGTTGAAACATCCCCCCCCCCCCCGCCCCCCCCCCCCCCCTCACATCCCCCAAGAAAAAAAGTTTATAGTTTCTTGAGATATTTGGATTATGTTGGTAGTTAATTCTTCAGAGACTTGGATGATATGAGAATGACTTGTAAATGTCTAATACTGAATGATTTTGGACAGTATTTAGATGATGAATTGGTTTTATGACATCAATGGTAGGCTCGTGATGTTCGAAGGAAAAGTTAGTATCATCATGAGGTATAATGATATTATTGGAAAGATGCCCTAGTACTGTAAGCATGTATTATTTCTTTGCGCATTAGCCTATTTTAAGAGGTAGGGTACTCACACAATCCGCACAGTCATGGTGGCCAACAAGGTTAAAATAAGGCTAACAAGCACTGGAAAGATATTCGAGACTGTTGACCTGTTTTCACCAAGAAGCAGAAATATTCCGTTATTGAGATTTCACCGTCCATATCAGGTCATGGCGTTACAAGCTGTTGGAAAATTAGCTTGAAAAGAACTTTGGTGTCAGTTTCAACGCACGAGCCTTTGATTAAGAAAACTTTTAATATTTCTTTGCAGAATATTTGTTTTTGTGTGGACTAGTTTTTTCGCGCGTAGGCCGATAGTACCTTCGGTTCAAAGTCCGTATCAAGCCTAGAGAGGATGACAATAAGAATAGGAATGGAAACATAGGACTAAAGTCCGATGGAAGCGATTAATCAAATTCATGAAAGACAAAGAATTACGAAAACCAGATGTACTTAAAATTGATCAAAGTCCTACGTTCTTGGTTGATATATTTATATTGGCTCTATCTCGTGACTGTATACAAATAAGATTCCTTGCCAGATATAGATGGTAATAAATTATTGGTTTATTCATTTTTATATGACATAATTCACTGAGAGTTGTCTGAGAATACGCAAGGTACATTTTACTTTTCTTAGCGTGCTGCTTCTCCATTTGATTGACATAATCTTTTTGACTATTACCTTTTCAGTTCGTTCTTCAAATCACACACTGAGGGTTGCCACCTCGTTGAGAATAAAGAAATGTTAGCGAATAAAGTAGGAAGAAGAGTTCCTGAAGGAAGACGATCTTCTGGAAAGTCAAAGATGAGATGGCGTGATACTTTCTTGAAAGTTTTAGAAGAAAAAGATGGAGGTAGGTGGTCCGTGGTCGGGAGAAGGTTCTTGAAGGAGAGTTAACTAGAAGAAGCAAAGGCCAGCTGCTGCTAGCAGTGAGTATAAAGCTTTCCCATAACCACATCAGGCAGAATAGTTGACAGAAATATATGGTAAGAATTCTACCAAGACTTTCAAATATGGTGTGACAACTCGGACTGTTCTCCGGTGGTATATGTGACTTTAGATCTGCAAGTTTGCATTTTCCAGTCTTATTTATTCTCTGTCATGAAAATTTGACTTTGCGATAAGTCAGTGGCCTTATGCATGTTTCTAAAAAAAACAAAATTTCACTTTGTGCATTATGAATAGTAATAACAACACGTTCCTTACCGTAGACACGTGATGCGTCGGTTAACATTATTAGAGGCTGTGCTAAGGATAGAACTCTCTCTCTCTCTCTCTCTCTCTCTCTCTCTCTCTCTCTCTCTCTCTCTCTCTCTCTCTCACCCCCAGTTTACATTATTAATATACTCTATTTTCGTTGAATGAAAAGATATAGACATTAAGACTCGCTCATATCTATGATGTTCCCTGGACTGGCGTGGGTTTTCTTGTTTTGAAAAGGAAAGGAAAGTTTTTGGAATAAATATTGTTTTCGGGTCTGTGTCAGACAAAACCTTATTGATGTCCGAGATATTGAAATAAGATAAATAATTTTTTGTATCATTTATTCATAACCTTTTTCCTTTACACTTTTTTTCATTTAGGGAGAAATATTTCGTATTGACCTATAAATTTATATCCTTTCATAACTTTTGTTATCATTTTTTTTCACACATCGATTCAATAAACTCAACGATACTAGTTCTAGCTCTTATCACGTCCAACTTGCTGTTTCAGATCGGTGAATTTAAATCTTTCTTTTGACTCCCTTATTACAAAGTTCCTCTGGTAGATAGATACCTAACTCCAGTGCCAAGAAAAGGTCAATCGGTGAACTACTTATAGGATGAATGATGAGTTAATGGATTCCTTTTTTGAAGGACGGTATACACCGGGAAGAAGGACCGTGACAACTTTTTCCACCGATGTTTATTGTTCAAACTGTTTGATGACAAGAGCAGTGGCAGTAAAAATGAAGGCCAAATAGCGCATTTACCGTAATCGCTGTTCTACTGGCTGCCGTCGGATTAAAGCCTGAGATGATGATTTCAAAATAACATTTTGGTGTCTCCTTCTTCACATATTGAGGAAGCTACCAACTACGTATTATTATTATTATTATTATTATTATTATTATTATTATTATTATTATTATTATTATTATTATTATTATTATTATTATTATTATTATTATTATTATTATTATTTGGTGTTCAGAATTGCTTTCTATTTTTGAATGAAAACACTAGTACTAAAAAAAATTCCAAATGTTTTTTATTTTGGGTTTAAGACCCTTTCTGTTTCACTTCTTTGCCTTAAAAAAATAAATAATTAATAAAAAACTATAACCAAAATTCTTGCATTTTTGCAGGAAAAATCATATCTGAAAAGAAGATCTCAGTTTTATTTAGATTTTTTTGAATTTTTGGGATTATTTTACTATTTATTTACTTATTTATTTATTTAATTTATTTTGCAGATTGATGCTTTTCTCTATATAGAAAGGAGACCTACATTTTTCACGTTTTTTCTAAAGACCCAGGCATCCCTTTGAGATATCCCTGTTCCCTCTAAATAGTCATTTCTTTATTTCGGTGATTCCCCACCTCATCCCCCACCCCCCCCCCAAAAAAAAAAATCCTTTTTGGTCCTTTCTTGATAAAAGTCAGTAAGTCTGTGTTAAAAAAAAAAAGGTTGTTCCCTTTCGCGTTATTCACCGTTTGAGTAATAACCGTTGCTCAGGGAATATGTTGCTTCTTGTACTATAAATAATTGCTTGTTTTTTTATGTTAGGATAATTATCTTATTACCACATGTGATTTGTTTTAACCAGGTGTTGTATGAATATTATTAACACAACAGGTTTTGGAGCTATATTATTGTAATTGTTGTTGTTGTTATAATTGGTATTATTACTCATCGGGCGTAAATTTAGCTGATATAGATTCAGCCTCTTCGCATACCCCCAGATTTCACAGAAATGAAGGAAAAGCTATAAATCTGTTGTTTGTTCTAAAGGGGTTCTGAATATTGATAAACTAAAGCCATCCTGCGCTGAATATATATTATATTTAAGTATGTGTGTGTATTTATTTATGTTCATATACACATATATGTATTTATATTTTTATAATGTTTAATGCATATACACACAAACATAACCGTTCATTTTTTTCTCCCTTCTGTATTATTGCAGTCTGGAGAAAAAATGGGCGGCGTTTATTATTGAGTGTTGCACAAATCTTTTCTCGCTCTGCGTTTATCATTTTTTTCTCCCTCCTGCGCAGTTTGTTCCTCAGATCTTTCCCTCAATTTAATACGATTTATCAAACTTCATTAACCTTCTTGAGTGTCGCTGTTTGCGGATTTACTGCCTTACTCTTTGCCGTTGCTCCTGTGTTTATTAGACTTAGTCTTTTTATTCACACACCATATTCCTTTCTGCCTCCTTTCGGTCCTCAAACCGTCTCTGTTGTCGTGACTCCTTTCATGCCATGGTC
The DNA here is from genome assembly GCF_015104395.2 of Macrobrachium nipponense. Taxonomy (NCBI): domain Eukaryota; kingdom Metazoa; phylum Arthropoda; class Malacostraca; order Decapoda; family Palaemonidae; genus Macrobrachium; species Macrobrachium nipponense. The sequence continues at coordinate 15,649,808 of NC_087212.1, forward strand.
TATGTAGCCTCAATTCTGTAATGTTAGGTTTTAACAACTCTCTGTCATCCCGGACTATCTAAGATCCAAGATCGGATACCTGTGGATATTTGTAGATGTATTCAGGTAGAATTTATAAACGCGGAAGGAGGCACCAAGGTGATAAAATCGTGTATTCAGGGTAAACGGTAATAACTATTATCAAACATCAGAGCACATGTATATTGCATAAGACCAAAACGCCTTAAAATTATGGAGCAAGTTGTAAGAGAATAGAGTGCCCATATATGGACGAGAGTTACAAAGAAGGACAAGCAAAGATGAAGAAGGAGGTAGAGATTCGTCATGACCAAAGGAATGTTAGGCGGTTTGTTGCTTTACAAGTTTTTTTTTTCTCAGGCATGGAGGAGATAAATACTGGAGAAGAGCCAAGCGTTTATTACTACAAGTATCGCAGCTGAGAGAGAGAGAGAGAGAGAGAGAGAGAGAGAGAGAGAGAGAGAGAGAGAGAGAGAGAGAGAGAGAGAGAGAGAGAGACCATGCTTAATTGAGTTTTGTCTTTTACTTAATATATTTAAAGTTAATATCAGAATTAGGCATGAGATGACTTAAATCTTTTATACTACAAGCATTTTCCTTCTCACAGGAACACAGCAAAAACTAATCCATCAACTTGAGACGTAGCTCATACAAATAGAGTGAATTGCATTGCTTAATAAAGGTGTTTTAAAATAAGGTGGCCGACTGAACAAGAGCAACACCGAGAGATTAGAAGAACCGACACGGGCAGGTTGCCGAAATCTTAGGTATAATTTCGTTTAGCATTAAAAAGAATACGTAATCCCCCTGCAGCTCTTTAGGTTCATTGCAATATATTACCGATTGCACTAAGAATCCAAGGCCAGTTGAAAAGAATTGTCTAGTATTCTAAATAAGGAATAATCAATAAACAAAGAGAAAGAGGAAGAAAAGAGATAATTTGTGGCTGTTTGAAAACGGAGCCTATGTCATTATATATACACATATATGTATATATAATATATATATAATAATATATATATAATCTATATAAATATTATATATATATATATATATATATTTATGGTGTTAATAACCACCACTAATCTATCTACTCTCTCTCTCTCTTTCTCTCTCTCTCCTCTCTCTCTCTCATCTCTCTCCGTTACCTCCAGCATATTAGACTCATCAGTACCCAAAGGGGCTCAAACTTCCTCAAACAGCATAGAAAATGTTGGATGAGTTACGCGAATAGTTTATATTTCTAATAACAGGAGCCCATAAACACGCCAGATATAGATATCTGTATTATATATATAGGACTTGGTAAATGTTCTGCCAACACAATTATTCCATCCAATAAAAGAAGCCAATAAAAACGCCAAAATATAGAAAGTAAGTACTATTTTTCAGAGACTGCTGTCTTTCTCTTTAGGTAGAGAGAAACTGCAGTCTCTGAACTATAGTACTTACTTTCTATATTCTGGCGTTTTTATGGGCTCCTGTTATTAGAAATATATAACTATTCTCGTAACTCATCCAACATTTTCCTATGCTGTTTGAGGAAGTTTGAGCCCCTTTGGGTACTGATGATTCTATATGCTGTAGGTAACGGAGAGAGAGAGAGAGAGAGAGAGAGAGAGATAGATTAGTGGTGGTTATACACCAATAAATAAGGCGGTCCTATTAAAAGAGAGAGACTTACTCGGAACAGATCTTTAGGCCATGAATTAGGTCCTTGTTTATGACCAAGATATTGTATTCTCTCTCTCTCTCTCTCTCTCTCTCTCTCTCTCTCTCTCTCTCTCTTTGTATACAGAAACGTGATGATGATAATAGCAAAAGTAATAGTCGTGAACATGAACTCTTGGATCTTCAAAGTTCAGCGTCTTGTCAATACAGTCTGTTAGTAATATTTCTTTATACTGTCGATAGCAGATAAGATACAATCCCACGCTGGCCTGCTCTCGCTGGGGGCCACACACTCACACACGTTGGTTGAAACGGCTGAGTGAGATATAAAATAAATAATGAATAATGTATATATATATATATATATATATATATATATATATATATATATATATATATATATATAAATTGTAAGGTTCGGTGCTTGTTTTTGTCTGAAACAATCGTTCTCTCATTGTTCCCTTGTTGAAGGTGCTCTCCTTACCCGATAATGGTTGTTTTTCTCCTCGTTAGAGGTGACTTTTGCCCCTTACGTTTTTATTAACTCTAATCGGGTTTGGGACAGCAGCCTGGAGAATTTGTGAACTGAAGGTATTCCGCTGCCTGTGGCCCTCTGCTGTTCGAGGATCGTTTTGATGGCTAAACCTTTTCCATCGGAAGAACTGTGTTGATCCTGTTTGATATCATACTTGCTGTTTCCTTGACTCTGGAGATCATCTGTATGTTTTTGATAATGTTCCTGTTGGCCGTCATTGGGCGGGGTTTTCGATGATCGTACAGCAGTTCAGTGGTGTTCGTCCTCCTGGACCATTCGTGGTCTTAACATCTGTGTAGATAGTCGTGGTGTTTTTGTATTGTACGAGGTTATGTTAAATGTAATTCTCCAGATAATGTTTTATAGTTGCCTTGTTATTTTGTAAAAGTAATTTGGTAGTCACGCTGCTGAACTTAATTATATTGTTACCCTGTATACTAGCAATTGTTACCATGTGTGCATTTATGCTGTTCAAATATTTTCACGTTGTGCAATTTATGAAGGTTGTTATACCATTATATTACTTGATGCTGTTAGTACATTTGTTTATTGTCTTGATTTGTTTTGTTTTTTATATAAATAAAGTATTTAAATAAAGTGTTGGTAACTCGATTTGACATGTTTACTGTTCAGTACTTTATGTTGATTACGTTTATCCAAGTAACCTTTATTTTTTTTGCCTGTTATTTAATTTGCTAGTTTGCTATTTAATTTATTTTGGTAATGTAATTATTTTTGGACCAAAGCCTATTCGCTTGTATGCATATGAATAATTTAGGTTAATGAGGTATTTTAATATAATTTTGATGTTTTGTTGAAGCCCTGCGCTGTTGTTGTCTCTATTCCTGCCAGTCTTTCCAGATGAATTGTTGATTTTATTTATTTTATTTGTTTAACCTTTATGGAGCCCATGGCTGTCCATAGCATGTATATATAAATATATTTACTTAATTTTTTTTTATTACAAAAATCAAACCGCAAATAAACCACTGACATTACATCCACTTTAATTTGGTCATAACTTATACTAAAAGGAAGATAACGTAATTGTAATTAAATCCCCCTGGACAGGATTCGAACACATGCTGTGAGTCGGGCTCTCCTTGTTAGAGCTGACAACTAAGGTAATTTGCCCGGTAGGCGATTGGTAATTAATTCCCAAGAACAGGTGTTACTTTGAGCAGATTTTTTATTTATAGACTTGAAGGTTAAGGGAAAAATGATTCATTACTCCTGTTTTTTGCTTAATTTATGACATTTCTTATAATGCATGTTCCTCCTATAATTTTCTTCACTGGTTCGAGACTTTGTTATGGGGTGAGACTTGACGAGGTGATTTGAGATTTGAAGTTCTGAGATAGCAGTTCGCGCCCTACCCACAGTTCACTGTTCGTCCTTCGGTTTCTAAACTAAATAATTCTCCACTGCTTATTCATTTTACTAATATGATGCTTAAGTCATAGTTTTTAAAAAATTATTGTAGTAAATTTTACTTAATAAAATTATCTACTAGTCATAATTTTCTGTATTAAAATTATGCTTCAATCGTAATATTTTACCTAAATGACTGTCCAATCATGTATTTTTTTACTAATTATGCTTTAGTCTTAATTTTTTTAAATAATGCTGTAGTCAATTTTATTTACTAAAATAATGCTCGTCATATTTTGTTTTTACTTCAGTGATGCTCCAGTCATAATTTTTGCACTAATTGATGCATTAATCATAATTTTTAAAACTTGTTTTTTTACAAAAATTGTGCTATAGTAATTTTTTTTACAAAAATTATGCTCCAGTTAATTTGAAGCATTATTTACTAGAATGATGCTTCAGTCATATTTTCTTTGCTTAAAGGACGCTCCAGTCATAATTTTTTTATGAAAATTATGCTCCAGTAAATTTTTTTTTTATTAAAATGATGCTCCAGTCACAATATTTTTTACTGTAATGATGCTTCAGTCATAAATTTTTTACTAAAGTGTTGCTCCATTCTTAATTTTTTTCGTATATTTTTTCATTCCCCCCCCACTCAAAAAAACATTCCCACACTAGATATTACAAAAAGATTCACCATAGGAATAAATGCCAAAAACATATTTATTATAAATTCAGATGCAAATATGTTTTCGCAAAGCGATTTTTGTATAAAAAATAGTCATGATATATTAAATATTAATTACAGTTTTCATCAGACAAAAGTATAATGAGACTTAATTTCCAAGTTGTTATTATTTTCGAAACATTGTTTGTTTCCAGACTTGAAGACATTTTCATTTCTGACAATATGACAATTATTTTTAATCTAAGTGATACAAATTTATATTTTTAAGAATATTTTATAAAAAAATAAAAAAGAAAGATCGTGTTAGATGAAAATTCCTTTGATATGAAGTTTTAATCTTTAGTCAAATATTGCCTTCTTTTATTAACTGGGGAAGAAGTGCCAAAGGCGGGAAGAAGCATTTAATGAAAGACTTGGAATCTCTTCGGCTTTTGATATTTAAAATAAGCCATTTTTGAAGGAGGGGTTCAAGTCTAAATTCGGTAATTGCAAATTTGAGATGGCTTTGGTATGACAGACAGACAGACAGACAGACAGACAGACAGACAGACAGACAGACAGACAGACAGACAGACAGACAGACAGACAGACAGACAGACAGACAGACAGACAGACAGACAGACAGACAGACAGACAGACAGACAGACAGACAGACAGAGTGGAGCCTGTGTAAAAAAATAATGAATTATTTCTGGAGATTTAAATCTTTTTGGGCTTGAATAATGAATGATGCCCTTGAGTATCCGCCTTAAATGCTCTTCCCTTCAGGTTGAATGGAACTTCCGCCCCCCTTTTCTCCATCCGAATATTTATTCATAGTTAAAACGGAAGAGGAGATGGTGCAGAGGAGAAAAGGAAGTAAGGAAGGAATGGCAGAAAGGAAGCTAAAATCAGGTAAGGAGTGGAAACTGGGATATTGTGAACTGGTTTCTTTTATGATTTTTATATTTTCCTAGGAAGTTTCGTAGTTCTTTAAATTTTTTATACTATATATATGATTTCATTTCTCAATCTTATTCCTCTCTCTCTCTCTCTCTCTCTCTCTCTCTCTCTCAAGAAGAGGAAGGCTGGAGGAATTTAGCAAGTGTGAAAACGTTCTTTAAATTTTCTATACGATTTGTATATGATTTCATTTCTCTCTCTCTCTCTCTCTCTCTCTCTGTATATTATATATATATACATATATATATATATATATATATATATAAATATATGTGTGTGTGTATGTTTATTTATTCATTTCATTGTGAAACTCACCGAAAATAAGTGTATATTGTTGATAGATTCCACTATTATTCATTTTGATCGCAAGCATTCCAATCACCGAAGATTTAGAATCCGAAGGCCATCTTTGTCTAAATGAATACAGTTCCACGCTGGACGATTGGTTTTCGCGCTCGGCTGCCAATCTGGTGGTCCGAAGTTCGAATCCCGGCTCGGCCAACGCGGAATCAGAGGAATTTATTTCTGGTGACAGAAATTAATTTATCGATATAGTGTGGTTCGGATCCCACAATAAGCTGTATGTCCCGTTGCTAGGTGACCAATTGGTTCCTAGCCACGTAAAAATATCTAATCCTTTTGGGCCACCCCTGGGAGAGCTGTTAATCAGCTCAGTGATCTGGTAAAACTAAGATATACTTAACTTTTTCCATGAACTGACTAAATCCTAGAGAAGTTGGAAGAAATTTTGTTCACGTCCTGTGTGTTGAATTTGTGTTTAGATGATATTTCAAGCATAGGAGAACAAAACGTGATGAAAATCGAGAGGTCTATTCATTATTAGCTTATCCTTCTCAAGGTGGTAACGTTTTGAGAGGAATTCATTTGTCAAGGGATTTGTTACCCATACAGGTTTAATTAAAAATATTTACATGACGGTATCAAGAGAATATTGTACAGCTTTGTATGTACAGCTACTTTGAAGTTCCACGAAGAAGAATAATAATCCTTAGAAATGAGTACACTGATGATGACAACATTGGCGGAAGAAGGACATGAAGTGATGATAATAGACTGAGCCTTGCTTTTATAGCTATCACATTTGGCTGTTTAATTGTTTCCGTGAAGAAAGCTTTATGCCAGCACCGCCTCTTTGCCCCTTAAGCATCTCGTATATTTTAAGTTTCACTTTGCTTGACTGTGCTGGTTGTGACAAATTTAATAAATCAAAGGTCATATATTTTCCCATTGAAGAAGAAAAGACGTTTAATGATATAGGGTCGTGAACAGGTGAGGACAGACTGCTTGTTAAGTCTGCGTCTTCATTGAAAATAGTGTTTGACCTATGATGAATGTGAAGCAGGTCGGGAGCATGGTTAAGGTAGTATGTCAGTAGAGCGAACTCTCTCTCTCTCTCTCTCTCTCTCTCTCTCTCTCTCTCTCTCTCTCTCTCTCTCATATCCCAGTATTTCCTTTTTCCTTCTTGCTTACCGGAACTTGAAACAGACCTTGGGAATGTAATGTGTGAGGCTAAACGACACCTTCCATTAGCAACTAAGAGAGTAGTAATATTATTATATATATATATATATATATATATATATATATATATGATATATATATATATATATATATATATATATATATATATATATATATATATATATAGATACTTCTCGGCATTAGTGAGAAAGTTTCTTTCAAGGTTACTGAATTGTGTGGCATCATTAACTTAACAGGTATAGTTGAAAGAAAAGTAGGATCCTGTAAAAATGCCTTTCCAGAAACATCGATTGGAGACATTTACTTCTTTCCACCCACTCGTAGAATTTAGGTTTGATGAAAAAAAAGTTACCGAAGAATAAAAAAAATACAACAATCTCGTGTTTGTTGGGGAACGTATCCTATGATGAGAGAGAGAGAGAGAGAGAGAGAGAGAGAGGAGAGAGAGCGTTATATATAGACTCCCTTTTGAAGCCTAAAAATCAGCAAGAGCGATGGTCATCTGTCTTGGTACCTCGGCCATTCTTCATTGGATGACGTCAGAGGCCAACTGTGAGAGGAAAGTTTACCCGCCATCATTTCCCCCCCCTCTTTTTTTTTTTTTCATGTTTTCTTTTTTATCCTTTTCTTCGCCTTTGTTTTATCTGTTATTTTCAGTCGTTTGATGATTGATGTTTACAGTTGGTGAGTGTGACTTATGATTGGTAATTATATAGATTTTTTAATTCTTTGTAGATTAGTCTTTTTTTATACAAGTAACATATATATGAATATATATGAATATATATATATATATATATATATATATATGCATATATATATATATATATATATATATATATATATATATATATATATATATATATATGTATATGTATATATATGTATATGTATATGCATATATATTATGTAATATTTGTATACGTATATATATATATATATATATATATATATATATATATATATATATATATGAATAACTTGATCACGAAATATATAAAAAACGTGATACTGTGTATAAATAAAGGTGATGCCACGGAGGAAAATGAAAAGATCTTGGCAATTCTCGCCTTTTCATTTTTCTCCGTGGCATCACCTTTATATATATATATATATATATATATATATATATATATATATATATATATATATATATATATATATATATATATATATATATATATATATATATATTGTGAGGTGGTAAGTTTGTCGTTGAGCTGAAAATGAAATGGACAGAAATCATTCACTTAATGGTTGCCTTGTCTAAGACGAGGAGATGAATTCCTCCATTCCAGGTAGGATTGAGGAAAAAAGTACATCTCAATCTAGTGATAAATCTTCTGGTTAGTTTAGGTGATTAAGATTTACAAAAACAAAAAGTTACTTCGTGGTAATTAGTTTTTCCATTTGTTTGTATATATTTTTTTTTATTACAGTGTCGAGAAATGTGGTTGAAATTCTGGTTTCTGATATCTCCAAAATACAATCTTTATTATTATTATTATTATTATTATTATTATTATTATTATTATTATTATTATTAGTTATTATTATTATTATTATTATTATTATTATTATTATCAAATTATATTATATTATTATATTTTTTTTATACTTGGTTTTGACTTTGCTTTTGCTAAAGAATTTAATTTGCAAATCAAACCTGATAAGTCTCGATAGCGAACCTTTCTGTCTTTCGTTTAAAGCTCGTTAGTGAGGACGTTGTCTATCCAATTTGTACAGATTATTTGAGAAAATAAATAAAAACAAGCATCACTTTTCTTGTTGAGTGCTAAGGAATCAAGTTTCTTAATACCGAACCAGAGACACGTTAAAAGAAATGCCTGGGGATGAAGCATCTGCCTTATGAAATTGCAGTTTATATATATATATATATATATATATAAATATATATATATACTATATATATATATATATATTACTATATATTTTATTATATATAATTTTATATTATATAATATACTATATATTATTATTATATATATAAACTCTGTATAATATTATATATATATATAATATATAATAAATGCCATATATATATATATATAATATATATATCTTATTATATATATATAATGCATATAATAATATTATATATTATATATATATAATATATTATGTATATTATATAATTATATATATTATATATATAATTATATATATATATACATATATATATATAGTATACTATATATGGTCATATATATATATGCCAATACTAGAACTTGCAATGACCCAGAGTGAGTCCCAGAAGCCAATTTATTTAGCAGGAGTAAGCAAATATTCGATGTGTTTGGTAGGCCTAAAATGGAGTTCATCATGGATGATTGGATATTAAAGAATTTGTTGCGCTACAAAGAGCTCACGCTTATCCATCTTTAATATCCTTAGGAGTCTATGAAAGTGCTTAGTAATACCCTTAGGTATGGAATAGATATGCCCTTATCTACCATTTTCCTCTTGGAACGTTTAGAAGGACATTTCAGTGTCTTTTCTACCATTTCATCATCGGCAAATGAACATTATGACATTGTTATTCAAGTAATGCAGATCGAAATTAATTCTGATTTGGATTTACTGAGACATTGGTATTCGCTGATGATATTTCCAGTCTGTGTTCCCTGAGAAGACAACAAATGACAGGAAGGAAAGTTCTTTGTTCCCTACCAACAAAACCAAAGTTGTAGTTTTGTCTAGTTTTGTTCAGTGATTTCAAACTGTCCAGAAGTAGATTGTTTTTGAAAAGTATTATTATCAAACTCGGCTATGAAACTATTGTCAAAGTAGTATAACGAGACGATTGTGTCATATTTCTGATTTGTTCTTACAATAAAACGAGGATATGAAATGGAAACGGTTTCATTGCCAGATAGGAACACACGGAAGGGAGTTGATGAAGAGTAAAATACCGAATGTTTGCAACTTTTCTTTTTAACCGCTGATGAGAAAGAAACATTTTTAATGTTTTAATAAAAAAAAAATCGCACGAGGGTGTTGCCAGGCTATGTAGCGAAACCTAGTCTTCATGTGTGATAAGATAATGAACAAAAAATTCTTAGCTGCCTTGCCTGTTGTGCACGGGGTGCAAAAATGGTGTCAGTTGTAGGTAAAAAGGATTTGATGAAGATGGAAAAGGCATCACAAATCTGGTTGGACAATATGAATCGGAAAAAGATGCCCAGTAATGGCAATTTTATAGGACAAAACACCTTGAACCTTTAGTAGTACTTTCGAACGCAACATGAAATGAATGGAAAGGACAGGAAGAGATGGGTGTTTTCAGAGTTTAAGAAATGAGTATAATCTGAAGAATAATATAAAAAAGGAGAGGCGATACATCTGCTGATGAAGAAATTGCTGCCTTGTTACCGGCAGGGATTTGTGTCCACAGAAGGCTTAAACAGTCTCCAAGCGTGTGAGCATGAAAGGACAAATTAGTATTATTGGTATTGTGTAGCGATTGGGTGTAGCATGAAGCCTTGCGTTCTTTACTGCACAAATAACCCTCGTGATCACGACGAAAACAAAAGCAAGAGCTATATTAGAGTCCTTTGGCGACGTAACCCCAATGCTTAGGTTACGGTACTGATATTCAAGGTTTTATGAACATTAGACAGCGCACCTAGCTGTCTACAGTGGCTCAGCATCGGAAGTGATAATGTTGAGTTGGTATTTTCGATAGTGAACATTGACCTCACAGCTGCATTCACTAGTCTGCGGTATTATTAGGCGTTTCAAGCCTCGTATATCTTCAAGATAATTCAAGCAGCAAAGGTGCTGACTTGGACATGGAAATGACCGGTGTATGTCAATCATGATTGCTAATGCAGTAAATTCTGTAAATGAAGTGCTAGATCAACGGAAAAATGGTAAATGCATACTGGTGTGAAAGGCTTTCCTGTGTTCAAAATAATCAGAGCAACAAGGCAAGCTGATAAAAACGAACCGTTCGTATGTTAGAGGATATTGTCATATCTCTTCATGAAAGTGTGACAAACCTGGAGTTGGGAGATATAGAAGTGGAACGTTATGAAGTTTTAACAAGCTATAGTAGATTCACATCAACCGTGCATTTGATGTCTAGGCCAGTCCCTTACGACGCTCCTGATTGGCTATTGATAACCCAATCACAGGGCTGGAAACTCTCAGTCTCTCTCGAGAGTTCACATAGGCAGGATGTATGCTCCACTTCTACTGAGGGATACCTCTGAGTTGAGTATATCTTAGTTTTACCAGACCACTGAGCTGATTAACAGCTCTCCTAGGGCTGTCCCGAAGGATTAGATATTTTTACGTGGCTAGGAACCAATTGGTCACCTAGGAATGGGACCTACAGCTTATTGTGGTCACCTAGCAATGGGACCTACAGCTTATTGTGGGATCCGAACCACACTATATAAAAAAATAAATTTCTATCACCAGAAATAAATTCCTCTGATTCCCCGTTGGCCGAGCCGGGATTCGAACTCCGGACCACCAGATTGGCAGCCGAGCGCGAAAACCACTCGTCCAGCGAGGAACTGGGATACTTCTGAAAGACGTATCCCTCAGCTCAGGAGAGGTGGAACATAGAACCTACCCATGTGAATTCTCGAGAGAGACTGAGAGTTTCTAGCCCTGTGACTGGCTTATCAACAGCCCATCAGGAGCTGTGAACCTACTATAGGAGTTGGAAGAACTTGCGGAGCAGTATGAGAAAGAAAAAAAAATAATGTGAAGCAGTAAAATGGATGCAGCAATGTAAAGAAGAAGATAATGGCTAATAAACCCATGACGAAACCAGCATTAGAGTGACAATTGCTAACGGAAACATTGAAACCTCCAGATTATATTTGATGACTTAGATGGGCAAAAGCAACCACTTTACATATTCTCCTTCTCAAAAAAAAAAAAAAAAAAAAATCAGTATCCGCTCCTCAAGATCCCCAGCCACCAGCTGATAATGTCATCCAATTACATCACCTATACTCGGTTTTTTTCCATCTGTCCATCCGCCTGTGGTGTTTGCGTTTGGTAACACTGCGTCTCGGGATTTAGATAGTTACATTCAGCTTTCATTCAACAACAATAATAATATCCTATTTCGAACATTAACGGTGTAATTTGCATACAGTAAATTATTAAAACACTTTTCAGTTGCAAATGTACCCAGATATCCTTTTATTTACCTAAAACTTACACATACCGTAACTATTTAAAGCCCGGGACGCAGTGTTACCATGCGAAAACGCCACAGGCAGATGGACAGATGGAAAAAAACAGAGTATAGTAATCATCGTAGGCATCGTTTAAAATTAATTTCTCGTTATCTTAATGGAGCATCAAGAAAAAACAACATGGGAGCTGCACTGACAGGTGCATAAGTGCAACACAAGAGTTTTTTTTTTTTTTTTTTTTTTTTGTACAGCTGATACAATATTTTTCTTCATTAAGTTCGTTAGTAGTAGTTTATTTTTCATGGTTCTTCCATCTTTAGAGATTTAAAAAAAATAAGTTTTCAT
>NC_087212.1:15664563-15677063 GCF_015104395.2 Macrobrachium nipponense
CAGGATTGAGATATCTGGCCACAGGTTAACAAAAGGTTTTAGATATTTGTTGGCATTCAAAATATCCTCACACGCCCGCATATATATATATATATATATATATATATATATATATATAATATATATATATTATATAATATATATATATATAATATATATATATATATATACACATAAATATATATACTGTATATATATACACATATATATAAGATAGATAAATAGATAGATAGATAGGTAGATAGATAAATAGAAAGGTGTGTGACTGTGTGTGTAAATTAGAAAGTTTTTGTGTGTTTGCATTTGTGTATTTCTTCCCCAAGTACCTACATTACAATGAAGTTAACGTCAAGTTCAGTGTCATACTTACAAGTAAAATTTAGATAAGAATTTCACCTTGGTTTTATGTAGCAAATTAATGTATAAAGACTGTATATCTTATATGCATAGTGAACTAATGATCAAAGTGGTATAAGTGAGCTCAAAATCAAGGTCAAGACAATTAACAGACAATTGATCCATTGATCATCCTGCTTGTCTAAACCCATAGTGTCCTTCCCCTATCGATTCTATATAATATATATACTATATATATTATATATATATATATATTATATATATATATATATATATATATATATTACTTTCTTGAGTAAATTTCTACCATGTACTACTTTTGTATACTAAGTAGTATTATACCCCTATAAATCTTATAGTTTCCTCTGCACCTATAAATTTTACAGTTGATTATTTAGCGAAACATTTTCATGTGATGTGTTTGTAAAATATTGGAAAGCAAATCTCAGCAAGATCTGGAATGCTCCCTATTGTACATTCGTTAATTCATATCCTTATAGATTCACCGTTAGATTTGTTTCCCCACTTTATGACTCATAGGGTTATGATATTTCTATAAAATGGAATTATGTTCTCCTCACCAATCCTTTTTAAATTTTTCCATCCTTTAAATACACTTATTGCTGTTTTACCACACTCATTTGCAATCCCATTTAATCTTGGCGTCTATTCATTTTCCACTTGTTAATTGTGTGTTTAATTATATGTGGTCACGAATAGGGTTTTCAAAATATTACATTACTTTTTGGACCTTTATTTTTTATATCTATGGGACTCTTTATCATTCATTCTCTTTCTGCCACCACACTGAGGTCCTGGAACACATCCGTTACTGGTAATAGAACGTCATGAGAAATGGGTGGTGCCTTCCAACTAGAAAACGTGTTTGATATCATTTTCATTTTAACCTTCTAAAAAATTACTTCCACTGTCCTTTTCCTACTTACAGTAACCCCTCTTTACTATTGCTCCATTCAGCTATGCCTCTCTCCGATCTTCGTCACTCAGAAATCTTCAAAATACTCATATCATCAACGCAGTCACATTCTCTTTGCATTTACTTCCATGTATAACATCTTATTCTTGCTGACGCTCTTGCTAACCTTCTCCCCTCTAATTTTATTGTTCTCTTTCGTTTTGTCTCTCCTCGTGACTACATTATCCATCCTCTTTTATACCTGTAAATGATCTCTCTTTTTTGCTTTGCAATTGAATCTCGAATTCTTTTTAACCTTTTCTAAGATTTGTATTTTCTCAATCAAGTATTTGTTCTTTCTCTTCACTCTTCCTCCCCTCGTGCCTTAACATCTCTAGCCAACATTTTTTATTTCTCCAACTCATTGTCCTAAACCTTAACCCAAATGTTCCCCTGTTTCCTCCTTATGCCCTCCTCACACTTCTCACTTCACTTACTTTTGTTATATTTTTTCATCTCTTACTCTCGCAGAACTTGAGCTTATCTGTTTCCTAACTTTCATTTCAACTATATAATGATCAAATACACCTCCAGCACCTCTTCACTCTCCTCATTAGTAATTACCAAGCGAACAAATTTTTCGTCACCATTTTCTCTTCTCAAGGTATACTTACAAATATCATTCATTGCCAACAGTCAAAACAGTGTGTGTGTACACAGGTTGCCTGCACAGTAGATGCATTATAGTGTTTTTTTATCTGTATCTGAAACTCAATGTGTGCATTTTTATGAGTAAATCGCATTTATGTATAACACTCGCCAAAATTTTGTTTGGCTCCATTTTATTATTACTATAAATGTCAATCAGAACTTCCTTTGAAGTAATTATTGAGTTCAAATAATCTAAAAAAAAAAATACAATTGAAGTTTGATATAGTCACATTGTACTCTACATTAATTTAGCAAATCGACGTAACTAGCTTACAAAATTTAATTCACGATTGATTCAGTTTTTTATCAAGTCTTCCTTTTCAAAGACTTTTTAATTAAAAACTTGATGTCAATGATATTCTCTATTTTTAGATTTAATGTTGACAAGGACATACTGCTAATTAGACTCGGCCATTGTGTTTTGTGACAAATGAGTAGATTTCTAACCATCATCTGTTATTATTTTAAAACATTTAATTATTCATCTGTAATTCTCTTTTTGTGGTTTAGGGAGTCAATCGTGTGTAAAGAACAAGTATATGAAGCATGAGAGAGAGAGAGAGAGATAGAAAGAGAGAGAGAGAGAGAGAGAGAGAGAGAGAGGAGAGAGAGAGAGAGAGAGAGAGAGAGAGAGAGAGAGAGAGAGAGAGAGAGAGGGTAAAGAACTGTGTTCAAATCTTTCCTGAGGAACACGGGACTTGTTTTAAGAAAGACACCGCCACCGATTCTATAAAACTCTGAATATGGAATGTCTTTCCTGTAGAGTTGTGTTATACCTTTATATATCGATTCAGAAAAGCGATATTTTTTTCAATTTCACGGGTACTGTAGCCTATATAAGAAATTTCGATCAAAATAGCCGAACAAGTTCACTTTGTTGATGAATCAAAATATTAGATATTGCAGAATCATAATAGCGATGTTTAATTCATTCTGCTTCATTGAAAAGTCAAACACACACATATACACATAGATACATGTATACACACACATATTTACATAAGGTAGGGGAACCCCCATGACCATCTACACCCTGGCTACAACCAACCACACTTGATTATCAGGTACTTTTACTCAGTGTGAGGGTAATGAATTTTTATGTAAACATTTTAATGAGCTTAAATTTCGTTGTTTTAATAATTTTCATGTTATGTCAACAGTAAATCTAAACGTAAAATATATTCAGTATTGATATTATGTTTATATATATATATATATATATATATATATATATATATATATATATATATATATATGTGTGTGTGTGTGTGTGTGTGTGTATATATACATACATACATATATATATATATGTATATATATATATATATATACATATATATATATATATATATATATATATATATATATATATATATATATATATATCACACGAACCAACGGTCAACATTTTTATTACCGTTTTTCACATGTCACTCCATTTTGTTAGAGCACGGTAAATGCATAATAAAAAATTCAGGGTATCCTAAGAAATATTGATGAACGTTTTGTGTTTAGATTCGCGACACAATAAAACGAATTTTCATTTAACATTTGTGTACCCTGAAGACAATACCTTCCCCTTATTTTCTGTGCATATTTCTCTCTCATTTTTCTCGTGACTTTCCTTCCTTTATCCATTTTTCGAGATTCGTGTTTACTTTGCCATTTTCTCCCCCTTCGTTTAGCGTAGTTTCCGATGCCCTTTTTCATTTCGGGGGTATTTTCCCATTTTTTGTTATTTCCCCTTTTTTTGCGTTATTCTTTTCATCTGCTCGCTCCAATGGCTTCCGGGCCTCAATTTCAGATATTTCTGTTTCTTGTTCTAATAAAATATTCGGTTCAAATTCAACGGTAATAATAATAAAAAGAAACGATAAGTGATCTCATTTATCCAGGCTTGGTATCGATATGGGTGCATGAATTCTCTTCTCTCCTCTCTCTCTCTCTCTCTCTCGTCATCCTCTCTCTCTCTCTCTCTCTCTCTCTCTTTCTCTCTCTCCCACAGATGGAAGGAAGGTACCTCAGCATTAAACATGAAAAGAAAGATTATATATATTATGTAGGTTTTTTATTCATGATTTGAATGTTATGCTATCACTCTTAGCCTCTAGCCCTTTCTGTCTGTTTCGATTATTCTAGCCTCATCTTGTCTTTTCAGTAATGAGTGTCATGTTGTCCTCAACTTTTGATTAAAACAAAAACAATTTCTTCATATTTGGATATCATGTAAAGCAAACATCCCGAGTTACCCCACAAAGGAATGAGAGCTCTCTTACAGATATTAGATTTTGAGAATGCAAGTTGGTATTATCATTACAAGTTCGACCGATCACTATCACACACACACACACACACACACACACACACACACACACACATATATATATATATATATATATATATATATATATATATATATATATATATTATACATACACTCACAACTTATATACGGGAATATAGAAATTAACCAGAAATATACAAAACACTGTGAAGAATAAAATAAATCTGAGACTTTTTTTTCTTTTTTTTTTACCCTTATCCCACTTGAAACGGTATTCAATTTCATTTTAGTAGATGGGAAAGGAACTTGCTTTCTAAAAGAAGAGTTAACCTTTATTGATTATGGGGTTGCAGCAAGCCTCTCAATGTTTATCATAAATTGGTGCCATCATCCACGGGAATGTTGAAGTTGAAATGATCTGTGTTTTTCGAAGCTGAATGAGGTGGTAACCATTAGCACTGACCACCAGAAATCAGCTGGATCACTCTCCTGTTATATTTGTGTGAAGATGTTTGAAACTTGTGTGAGAATGGAGAGAGGCACTTATTTGTTGGGTGTCATTGCCGCCTTTGTTAACTAAACAGAATAGGTATACGTATTTACATTTTATTCAGTTTTTTTTTAATAATAAGAAAATAAATTTAGTAACAACCCATCTGTACAGTAACAATATCTTTATATTTCACTCAAGAGGTTTTATCAGCATTTCCAAGTCTCCCAAAAGCAAATAAGTAGTTCTGTTACTAAAGCTGTGGCCAGCAAATATGAAAGCTTCATTAGCGCCATCTTCGCAACCTGCCTTTAAGAAATAGACGTTATTTTGCCCCCGTAGGTTGCCAGGTCACGATAAGGAAGCCTTCATTCTCATTGGCGGGAAAATAAGTGACAATGAACTACTTTGTCCCCATACTTTCACTAAGCTAAGCTGAGGAGGCAGTGTGGTGATTGTGAGAGAGAAGAGGCGTCTGGTACATTGGTTACTAAAGGGATTAATGACGATATATTGGGTTGGTGGTTCTTGCTGAAAATGTTGCTCTTGGGGGTGATTTTATCGTCTCTCTTCGACTTTTCGCCTTGAAAGGCGTAGTATGTATTGATTTCTGACTAACTTCTCATGTTCGATTTTTAATGCCTTTCGTGTAGTTGCTTTGGACTTAGTGGTGTATATTTACACAGTTCATATAAGGATCTTATAAGGAAAAAGAGTAAAAATATATGAATGAGAGGAAAGTGAATGTAAAGAGCTATACACGAAAATCCCAATAAACGCAAGAAAATGTGATTAAAAGATACCGCTGGCGCTCGAGAGAGAGAGAGAGAGAGGAGAGAGAGAGGAGAGAGAGAGAGAGAGAGAGAGAGTATTCAGAATGGACTCAATTATTCCTGTGATAAAATACCATATGGAGAAAGAGTGAAGGTCCACCGAACGATAGATATGTTATGGCGTCATCACTACAATTATCACCAACCAGAAAGAACACATAATCAGTACTAAGACAATAAAAATGGTTTACATTATAGTTGCAATAGTAGTTTTCATTTCATCATGAAACGACATAAAAATAAAAGAAATTAATTAGGGACGTTGTAGTGCTTATATCAAGTGAAATAAATATCAGCTGAAGTGTAATTTGACGGATGTATAATTTACTGTTGTTACCATTCCTCGAAAGCTTATATGTAAAGTTATGTAGTGGTGTCTTTTTATTTGTGGCGGGTGGGGGGGGGGGGGGGGGGGGGGGCGTTTGGTAAATGTCACCAATTGATGTCAGTCTCATTATTTTGCGAGGAGTCTTCTTTCAGTGATGTCTAGTCTCGTAATCGTCGTCATGATCTGTTATACTGTTATAAATACGTAGTACATTTAATTTCGTCGCTCACGGACAGGAAGTTCTCTCAATGCGGATTCAATTTGTCAACTTACAATTTAAATTTTTTTTGATAAAGGGGGGGGTGAAAGCATAGGTTGTAGAAAAATGGTTTCATCGAGAGAGAGAGAGAGAGAGAGAGAGAGAGAGAGAGAGAGAGAGAGAGAGAGAGAGAGAGATATTTGTGATTGGTGCGTTATTTATACATTTATCCTTAACTACTGAATACTCAAAGAAAGTGGTTTATCATTTAGAACGATATTAATTTAATCCCTAAAAGTGTGTGCGTGTGTGTGTGTTTGTGTATGTGTGTGTGTACGCACTTTGGCAAGCGTTCATGTAAATGTGTACATATTCACACTTGTCCCATATTCTTGTGTCAACAATGTTAATGATAATAAAAACAATGAGGTTGAAGGCGATGAAAATGATATAGGACCCTTAGATAAGTCTTAAAAAAACGAGATCAAAGCCAATTTACCTTTTAAGATAAAGAATAAAAAAAAACCCACGTAGAGTGGCTGTCGCTTCATTTCCTTTTGCCAAAGATGCATAGTTAGTGCCCCATGACGTCATCGGTGTATAGACATGAGTTGAAGGATGCCTTGAGGAGGCCAAATCGCAGGTCATAATCAGTTGTAATTTTTCCTTTGTCAGTTGAGCACCCTCGTTATTTAAAATGGTTTAGTAAATCTCTCTCTCTCTCTCTCTCTCTCTCTCTCTCTCTCTCTCTCTCTCTCTCTCTCTCAAGTTTTATAGAGGGCGGTCCAAAAGTAGGTGGACAGCGGGTGGAATAGCTGTGTAAATTATTATGTACAGCAGTTTGAGCCCCTACGTTGATAAAATTTCAGTGGATTCTGTAGCATTGCACACAATGAAATCAAATTGTCAATGTAATAATTGTATGGGTAAATATTGTCTATGTAATAATTATATTAGTAAATATAATTTTATATGTAATCTCAAAATCAATGTTATGTACTGTCCACCTGCTTTTGGACCATCCTGTATATAGCTTTAAATAGCATTTCTTTTTTGACGGGAGATGTAATTTATCGGGGTTGAGATTTATATAAATGGGAGTTTGGCATTAAGTCTCATTGTAATTAATTATATGAGCAGTAAAGGGTTTTTTTTTTTGCTATTAAACGTTGGAGATTTTTGCTGATTTTGTGAGTTGCTGTAATATCAGAGCTCGAGAGAACATTTTTGGGTCTGGGTTTGTTACGTGATTTTATTTTTCCTAATGGGAATTAGTGACCCCAGAGGGTTACAGCTTTCTGATTTACTACCGAATCTCTTAATTAACTAAGCTTGCGTGCGTCGCAGCCTCTCCCGAGCAATACGACCCGAAAAATTTTGCCCAAGCGGACTCAAACTGTGTTCGAACGGAGCGGACGTAGTAGCAACCTCTTACAACCTGTTTACGAAGTTCATGGACGGGCCAGGACGGGAAGGGTGCTGTAGAATGTAATTAGACTGAGTGACAACGTACTTAAAACGAGATGGACTGACTACATACGGAACTGCCGTACTTCGATCCTATTAGGGACGTGTTACGACGTGGTGCAGCGGGGCATCTATTGGCAGTAGAGCCCCCGTCACACCAAACTAGTTCTTAGAACGTCTTTCCCAGTCCTCGGGGTAGAACGTGTCACTTTGACCTATTTTTACACGTTCTACCCCGTCCGCAACTCATTTTACAATTTTTTTTGGTACCGGGTAAGACGGTCTAAAAACTAGCTTGGTGTGACGGGGGCTTTAAGTAGCCCGCAACGTCTCACATATATACTGTTCTCAAAGACGGGCCATAGAGTTAAAACTTTTAAGTTATTGCGCCAGTTAGTAAGTAGTAAACTTGAATCAAATGTTGGGGATTCTAAGATGTAGCCAATGGTAGACAAATTGTGCTGTTGGATTTTGAATATGCAGGTATGAGATGTAAAAGAGAAATGTAAGATAGTTGATTGAATGGAGAGACAGTTCCTTTTTGATAGGCCTTGTTTATTCACTTCCTCTTGTTTGAGAAAATCTTTTAATTCAGCTTTTGCGCACAAGATAATAAAGACATCTGAAGGTGGTTCACATAGAAATCGGGCATTCTTGTAAGGGTAATATATATTATATATATATATATATATATATATATATATATATATATATATATATATATATATATATATATACATATATCATATATATATATATATATATATATATATATATATTATATATATATATATTATAATATATATATTTGTATATATATATATATATATATATATATATATATATATATATATAGTACTATATATATATATATATATATATTATAAATATATGGAATTACGTTGTTAGTGAACGGTTACGTTGTAGTGACTGGTTATTTGTAATCACCCGAGGATAATCATCTGTGATTGAAAGTTTGATAATTGAGAGATTAACTAAGGTCCTTAGAATCTCGGTAAACTGTTAGTTGGTATAATTATCATAAGGCAACGGGTTGTCTGTCCAGTGCGAGAAAATGAAATAATCGCCAAGTGGATAAAATGCGGACCTGTCTTTTCTCAGAAATGATAAATTATAAGAGAAACAAAATTCAGACTAGAAAAGAAAACTTGCCGATAGCTCAAGCAACTAAAATACTGAAAATTTCCCTTCAACACTCCTCCATACGGTTTTATTTTCTTCGTCGATATCCGTTTGCTTTCTTACTTCTTGCAGTCATTTTGAAACTTTCCTATGAAAGCCAGTTCTCTTCCGGTCTTCGTTTTCCACGATTCTGAAAACCGTCCATTCTTTGGAGAAAGTCGGTCGAATACTTCGGAAGGGATTTATCTTCGCTCTTATTCTTTCTCCTTCTATATTTTTTCTCCCCTTTTCATCGTGAATGGGTCTTGTAAGGGCATTGAGCTTGCTGTCCCATTCCTCGTTCTCACTTTATTCTTTTTCTCAAGTTCACCTTGCGTATACCTTTCCTTCAATCTATGGAAAAGTAGACTTACGTAGAGTTGCCGAATGATAATTATATTTAGCGAGATAATTCCCTTTATTGCTCGGTCCTGGAAGTATCTGGAAAGTTTATCAAATCTAAAAATCCAAATGCAACAGGAACAAAAAGGAAATGTCAGTATTCAATATCTGTTTCTGAATTTAATTAGGAATGCGAATGCGGAAGGATTGTAGGTCACCCTTAAAAGCGTTAGCTTGTATGCATTTTTTTTCTGTTTGGGTGAAGTCCGACGGGACTGGTAACCCCTTTCATTCTCCTCTTACTGTACCTCAGTTCATATTCTCTTCCTTCCATCTGACTTTCCACCTTCTCTAACGATTATTTCACACTGCAAGTGTAAGGTTTTCCTCCTGTTACACCTTTCAAATCTTCTTACTGTCGATTTTCCATTCAGCGCTGAATGACTTCAGGTCCCAGTGCTTGGTGTTTGACCTAAATATCTATATTCCGGTTCCAATTCCGATAATATAAAAAAATATCAACATTTAAGACTTCACCCCACAGGGAACCATAGACCTTCCTCGTGAGTGATGGAAACCATGGGGACAGAGATTTGAACTTAAATGCAATTTGAAGATTTCATATTCGTTGGAGATATATATTTAACTTGGTTAACCAGATAAGTATTTTTGATTGAGATTAGAGATAAGACGACAGTTTATATGTGGTGAAACTGGGAAGGGTATAGACGAGGATGATTGAATTCTGGAGAAATTGCTTTATGTCGGTTGGGCTGCATTTCCTGTTTACCTTCTCTCTGAACGTTTGATTTTTAACTTTGCTAACGCTTGAGCAAGTTTGTGAACCTCACAGATGGTAAACGACTTCGCCTCGCCAGCGAGAGACCGGAGTTCGATCCCTGGGGCAAGCGTTTTTGGACCAGTTTCCTTGAAAAAACAAAAGTGCCCCGGTTAACCTAAACAATGAATTGAGTATCAGGTGCTCCTCCTACTCTCTCTCTCTCTCTCTCTCTCTCTCTCTCTCTCAATCTCTGTATATATATATATAGATATATATATATATATATATATATATATATATATATATATATATATATAATACACACACACACACACACAACAACATTAAGCTACAGATGTCGTTTAATACGGAAAATCATCGAAGGGCAATTATAAGTGACAAATCGTTTGGTTTACTTAAGTACCAAACCATATATCACTTGTAATCCCATTCCGATGACATTCCGGAAGTAGCGCGATTTGTTTATTAAACAACATTTGTAGCTGAATTGTTGTGTATAAATGTCACGATGATGTGAAAAAAAATTAATGTAAATGATATATTATATATATATAATATATATATATATATATATATATATATATATATATATATATATATATATATATATATATTTAATATATATATATATATATCTATATATATATATATATGAAAAGAAAAGTAATAAATACTGATCTTAATTCGTCTTAATAGTTTCACTATCCAGTGTGTATGTATTTATGTTTTGTTATATGTGTATTATATATGTATATATATATATATATATATATATATATATATATATATATATATATATATATATATATATATATATATATAAAATTATGAATACCATGTGTAAATAAAGGTATAAGCCACAAAAAAAGTGAAACACTGTAGTAGCTGCTACTCCAGTGTTCCACTTTCCTTCGTGGCTAATACCTTCATTTATGCATTTATCACGTTCCAAACTTTTGTGATTCAGTTTTACATATAATATGTGTATATGGGTAGTTAGCTGTGCTGTGTATAGTTAGGCGAAGTTCAATTTAAAATTTATTATATCAGTTTCAAGTTACATTTTCTCTGAATTTGCATCGGTGTAAGAGCGAATGAAATCTTTTGAAATAGCCTAAGTATGAATATTCTTTCTTTGTTTTAATTGTGCAAAAGACGAAAATTGCTCCACATCAATCGATGGGAATCTCTCTCTCTCTCTCTCTCTCTCTCTCTCTCTCTCTCTCTCTCTCTCTCCAATCCCCTGTCAGTTGAATGATAAATGTATGAAAGTTATTCAGTAATGTGGATTTCCGTAACATTATGTGATCCGTAATGCATTTAAACGTCAGCAGATCTATTTAACATAAATGACTAAATTGCCCTGGGTAGATGCAATTAACGTAATTAATTCACAAACTAAGTGGATTTAATTCTCTAATCCTTGCCTGCATTATTCCGTAGACGTTTGACTGAAACATCACTGAAGTTTTTTTTTACGAAGCTGAAATTTATTTGGGCTCTATCTTTTGAACACATATATTCTTAAAGCCTTTCATGTGTTGTTTGTGTTATTTGTTATTCACGTATTCTCATCTTTTATTTCATCGTAGATTTCCTTTTGAATCGTGGTTTCTTTGCTGTTTTAAGGATTTGCATTACACATTTTGGCCGCCTCAGTGGCGTGATCGGTATGGTCTTGGCCTTCCACCTCTGTGGCCGCGAGTTCGATTCTCGGGCATTCCACTGAAGGGTTCGAGATGTGTATTTCTGGTGATAGAAGTTCACTCTCGACGTGGTTCGGAAGTCACGTAAAGCCGCTGGTCCCGTTGCTGAATAACCACTGGTTCCATGCAACGTAAAATAAACAAACAAACGAATGAAGTTATCAGTCAATCTGTATTTTATTTTTGTGATGGCATTCTTTTCTTCAAAGTTTGTTCATCACGTTAAGGATTTTGTGTTTCCTATATTAATACTTATATATAATTTATTGTTGATTCAAGCTTTTTCATGGGTTGGCGGTGTCTACAACCGAGAGATAAACTAAGTTGATATATTGAAAAGTCTGTACTATCATCATTTCTCCTTATAATAATATGTGATATTGCGTATATCAGCACTCTTCCATGGCTTATATTCTACTCTAGAATTTTAAAATTTTTCTTCATTTAATTTTGGCCGATTAGCTTCTTCTTCTTTCTCTATAAACGTGTCCCTATTTGGAGTCGCTGTAATGGTTCTTCATCACACTCTTCCATCTCCCTCGGTCCAGTGCATCCTCCTCGCTCAATTTTGGCCGACTAACTAATTCAAACAAAGGTTTTCAATGAATTAAAATAAAATGCTTTGTGCAAATACTGCATGGGAAACTTGTCGGTTGACAGCAGTAATGTTAATAGCTGTAAAATTGGTAACAACAGTGATAGAAATAGTAGTAAAATTGGTATGGATCGTTGTTGTCGTTAACAATGTTGATAATGGCGTTTGATGTTCAACTACTGCAACATCTTTTGCTGAGGTGATGAAAGATAACATCAAGTTGGCTTGGCAAAGAAGAGCATTTCTCCTCTCTAGCTCGCCAATCGAGAAGGGAGAGCTGTTAAAACT
>NC_087212.1:15687063-15702063 GCF_015104395.2 Macrobrachium nipponense
GTAGCGTTCTCTCCTCCTCTAGAACTATATTTTAATTTTAAGAATTGTAGTCTTTCCCAGTAGTCAAGGTCTTTAACTTCTTCTATTCTAGCTGTAAAGGACCTTTGTACACTCTCTATTTGTGCAATATCCTTTTGATAGTGTGGGTACCATATCATATTGCAATATTCAAGTGGACTACGAACATATGTTTTATAAGCATAATCATGTGTTCAGCTTTTCTTGTTTTGAAGTGCCGTAACAACATTCCCATTTTGCTTTTACATTTTGCCAACAGAGTTGCTATTTGATCATTGCATAACATGTTCCTATTCATCATCACACCAAGGTCTTTAACTGCTTCCTTATTTGTGATTGTCTCATTAATTAGGTCCCTTATATGCATATAGCTTTCTTTCTCTGTCTCCATAATTTATTGATTCAAATTTATCAGAGTTAAATACCATCCTATTTACCTCTGCCCAATCATATACTTTGTTAAGGTCTCTTTGTAGAGCGTTCCTATCTTTCATCACAAGTAATTTCTCTACTTATTCTTGTGTCATCTGCGAAACTACTCACTACCGAATCCTTAACATTATTGTCTATGTCTTCAATCATAATAACAAACAGTATTGCAGCTAACACCGTACCTTGCGGCACACCGGATATTACCTTGGCTTCATCCGATTTCTCGTCGTTTGCAATAACTATCTGTTTTCTGTTGTGTAAAAATTTAACCATCTTCCTACTTTATCCACGATATTTTGTGTTTTCTAATTTTCTTCGCTAATATATTATGGTCTACTTTATCAAAAGCTTTGCAAAGTCTAAATAAACCACATCTGTTTCATTTCCGCTTTTCATATTTTTGAATATGTTCTCGGTGGACTAACGTTGGGTTTGTGTACTTTTTCCGGGTACGAAACCAATGTTGTCCTTTATTAAACAAATTATTTTTTATTAAATGTTTCATAATATTTTTCTTTCATTACCCTTTCATACACTTTCATAATATGTGATGTTAGACTCACAGGCCTATAATTACTTGCCTCTAGTCTTGATCCACTTTTGAAAGTAGGGGTAATATATGCTAATTTGTGCTCATCATAAATCTTGCCTGTATCTACACTTTGTCTTAATAATATTGCAAGTGGCTTTGCGATAGAATGAACTACTTTCTTTAACAAAATAGCAGGAATTCCATCAGGCCCTGCAGCAGCTCCATTTTTAATTTCATTAATAGCCTGCACAATATCAGCTTCATTAATATCTATGTCAGCTAAATATTCACTATTTTCATCCCTTACTTCTATATCATTATCTTCATTATCTATTCTAGGGTGAATTCTCTCTTATATCGTTCTGCCAGTATGTTGCAAATTTCCTTTTTTTCATTCGTTAATCTTCCCTTCAATTCTTAGAGGGCCTATTTCTTATTCTTCTTTTATTCATCTTCTTCGCATATGAGTATAATAGTTTGGATTTTGCTTGATATTTAATAGGGTTTTTTCTTCCAAGTCCCGTTTTCATTTTCTATCTTACTTTTTAGTTTCTATAACTTTCCATGCATTTTTTTTTTTTTTTTTGCTAGACCTTTTTTCCACTTTCTGATTTTCTGGAACAAGATCCTTCTGTCTCTTGGTATGCATGACTGATGTTTACTTTTCTTCTTCGGTATATATTTATCCACTATTTTCTCTAATATTTTATATAATATCTCCGTATTTACCTTTATGTCATCACTTACGAAAATATTATCCCAATCTTTGTTTAATTCTTCATTTATTTCTGACCATTTTATATTTTACTGTAGAAGTTGTATTTTCCATATCCTTCCCACTTTTTCATTTCTTGCTTATCTCTGTTTTCACTTGCTTTGGAATGGACTGTTAATTCTATGACATTATGGTCTGAAATACTCGCATTATAAACTATTATTTCTTTAACATAATTCATCTCGTTCACAAATATACTAGGTCTAAAGTATTTTCCTTTCTTGTTGGCAGGTGATTTATTTGTTGAATGTTGTATTCTAGTAGCATATCTAATAGCTTTTCGAATTGCCTCTTATCTTCTGCACTACTATTACTCTCTTTTTTATATGTATAAGTACATCCACAATCTCCTATTCGTTCTTTCCAGTCTAACGAAAGGAAGTTGAAGTCTCCAGATAGGAGAATAGTCCAGTCCTTGTGATTTCTACATATATCATCCAATTTTTCTATTATTAAGTCAAACTCTTTAGTATTAGGAGGTCTATATATTACTATGTTCATCAATTTTTCAGATTCAAATTCTACCGCTATTAGTTCACATTCTGAGTTACTAATATTTCTCATATTTCTCATATATTTTTCCTTTTTTTTTGTTTTTTGTTCTTTCCCATATATTGCGGTTCCCCCTTGATTCCTATTTTTTCTATCTGATCTATAAGTTTGAAACCCTTTTATTTGATCATCATTCCCAGTCTCTTGGGAATACCAGGTTTCACTTATATTACATTATATCTATTTTCTTTTTCAATTTGGGTTAGTTCTTCTAAGTACTCTATTTTTCTTTTTGAGTTACTCGTAACTAAACCCTGCGCATTCATCACTACGATGGTTTGCGTGTTTTCTCCTTCATTTAATATTGGTAATAATAAGGATTTTCCCTATCTC
Organism: Macrobrachium nipponense; assembly: GCF_015104395.2. Taxonomy (NCBI): domain Eukaryota; kingdom Metazoa; phylum Arthropoda; class Malacostraca; order Decapoda; family Palaemonidae; genus Macrobrachium; species Macrobrachium nipponense. Next base: position 15,689,706 of record NC_087212.1, read on the forward strand.
TTTCCTGTTCTGGTATGTTGTTCATTTTTTCATTTCCAGAAATTCTGACATTAAAAAATCCAACTTTTCCATAATATTTGTTCTTCCTTCATCATAATTATTCATTTTGTGTCTGAATCTGCAATTTTCTCCATATCTGCAATATCCCCTTGCATAATAAAAACATTTATTATCTCTTGAATAGAATCTTGGAGCTGATGCATTGAAATTTTTTGCTGGCACCTCTGCATATCTCGTTGATGGCTTGCTTTTTTCTTTACCTGATATTCTTCATTCCTCTCTTTATTTGTTTCTTTCTTATTTTGGATTTTATTGCTTGATTGGTTATTTATTTTGATTATTTTTCATGGCTACAGGGTGCATATATTTACATTTTTTGTCGAACTTACATCCTTTTCCTTCTTTTAGGTTTTTGCATATTTTTGGATTGTAGATCTCTGCAATCATCCTCATATCCATCTAAGTATGCACATTTACCATATATTTCATAGTTGTGACATACCTTAGGATGTTTGTAGTAAACATTTTTCTCCATATCTGCAATTCCCTCTTTTCAAAAGGTTGCAGATTTTGTCTTTTTTGTATATTTTTTCCTCTTTCCCGTCATTGTGTAGATCTGGGTAGAGCCTCTTCGGCATTTTCTTTTGTGCTGTCATATCGTAATTTAATTATTCTTCGTAGGTATGCTGCTTTTATAGCCTCATATGTAGTATCAATGAGTATCTCTGCATCCATACTTTATCTGTTCTTTGTTTTCCTTATCTTTTTCTGTCATTTCAGTTTTGTTTACTTCTCTTATTTCCTCTTCTTCTCTTTTCTCTTCTTCTTCTTCTTCTTCTTCTTCCTTCTTCTTCTTCTTTTCATCCTCAACTATTTGTACATTCAATCTTGATTTAATAACATTGTCTATCCATGGTAGACATGTTGAGCAAAAAATTCTTGTGTCTTTTCTCATATCTTGCATTACCTCAGCACACTGTGGATGGGTCGGAATGTTGCATGCAGCACATTTTCTGATTAGGTTTTGTGGATTAACTATGCTATACCACACCTTACACAGTTTACATGCTTTGGCATTCTTTTTCCTAATGCATCAATTAGGATATTCACAAGGTTCACTTTATTCATTTCTTTGTCGGAATATGTTGGTTTATGTATATTTTCTTTATGAGTCTCTTGACCACTTGGATTTTATTTGGAACTTCTTCAATTATTTTCAAGATGTTTTCATTTGATTTGTTCCAGTTTGAAGGATTGTATCCTTCTAATATATCTATGAATGATTTTGTATCTTTTTGGTTAGGACTGTTGCTGATTTCATAGATCAGAAATGCCAGTTCCCTTCCTGCTACCTCATCGTATTGCGAATCTGCCAAGCAAGCTAAATCTCGCCATTTTTTCGCAGTTGGAGCTTACTGATCTTGTTCTGATTTACAGTATTTCACTTGATAAACTAACTTAGAAGACGCTTTATCCTACTATTTCCACACTAATCTTATCACCGATAGTTCACGAGGAGGACTGGGGAGTCTCAGATATTTTATTTACACTGTTGGGCCGGTTATTGACAGGAGCTTTTCCTCTCTCTCTCTCTCTCTCTCTCTCTCTCTCTCTCTCTCTCTCTCTCTCTCTCTCTCTCTCTCTCTCAGGTCTGAAGACACATTTCTGCCCGGATTTAGGTTAATGTTGGTATTCAGATTTGTGTAGCACGAGGTACCCATGTTGGAGAGAGAGAGAGAGAGAGAGAGAGAGAGAGAGAGGCGGGGGTGGGGGGGAGGGGGGATTATGTAATGTGAGGTAGTTTTACAAGCGCGCAGAGTGTCTTAATGAATGTCGCCGGTGCTTTTCTAGAGTATCAAAATAAAATAAGTGCGGTCATGTATCACAAAAAAAAAAAAAAAAAAAAAAAAAATTAAAATGTATGATGTTTAAGGAACAGATAGTATTCTGATTGCAAAATATCTTAACAATACTTCATTATAGTACGCCACACCAATTGAGAATTTAGAAATAAATTGCTTGAATGGAAGTTTCATCTAATTGTACATATTAGTAAATAAAAAAACTTATGTGAATTAGAATGAGCATCAGATGAATTTTAGAGGATATAATATTTAATTCTTTTTTAGAATCAGTATTCTAACCTGATATTCTTCAGAAAGCTTTATTCTTACCTGATATTCTTCAGAAAGCTTTATTCTTACCTGATATTCTTCAGAAAGCTTTATTCTTCCCCGATATTCTTCAGAAAGCATTATTCTTATATGGGGAGGGAGGGAGAGAGAGAGAAGACAATTAATTGTTATTACGAGGAAAAAATCTACCGCGTTCTGAAAATAATTATTTATCCAATTGGCACAAACGTCTCTCCACATGTTTGGGATTTCTACGATTAGTTTCAACAACATCCCCCTCCCGCCTTAGTTCCCCATAATTCTCATCCCCATCTCCCTCTCCCCGTCTCAGTTGTCGTGCTTTCATGGTTTCGTCTTTAGGACGTCATAGAATCTTCTGATGTAGCCTAACTGGAACGGCGAACTATTATCTTTCTCATTTCTTCCTGTACAAATCTATGGAACTTATGTCTCTCATTAACGGTTATAAAATATGCCTCGTGTTAACAGCCGAACAGTTCTGCGTTCGATCCCTTAACCGGGCGAGCCTATTAGTTCCACGCTGGATGGGTGGTTTTCGAGCTCGGCTGCCTATCCGGTGGTCCGAAGTTCGATTCCCTGCTCTGCCAACGCGGAATCAGAGGAATTTATTTCCGGTGATAGAAATGCATTTCTCGATATAGTGTGGTTCGGATCCCACAATAAACTGTAGGTTCCGTTGCTAGGTAACCAATTGGTTCCTAGCCACGTAAAAATATCTAATCCTTCGGGCCAGCCCTAGGAGAGCTGTTAATCAGCTCAGTGGTCTGGTTAAACTAAGATATACTCAACTTTTTTTGGAAGGACTCGGGTTTGTTTCCTTAACATACAGTGTCCCCTGCTGAAGTAAGTAGTGAATTGTTTCCCTGGTTGTTAGTTAGATGTTGTGAGTCGCAGTTTGGGTAGAATGAGAGAAGAGGTAGTGACGCGAGTGACCATTTCTGTGTCATGAGCAAAAAGAGTTGTATGTTATCAGTTCTCCGTTAATATGTATCGAACGGACGATTCATAACAGAAGGGACCTGACGTGGTAATACCATTCATAAAATATTATTACGATATGCTGTCTCTGTTTAAGATCGCTATCTTAGAAAGTATGAATCATATGAAGGCTAATAACTAAGGGTATCAAGGCTATGATCTCATCAATGTCACAATGTTCTGAGATCACAGTAATTTACCACTATAATTATGTGAATTATTTTGAAAGCAAATAACAGTAGTAATGGCAACCCTGCGTCCTTATCTTGGCCAGGCACAAGAAAGCAGTAAATGAAAAAGATTGGGGCCTAACTGATGCAGGATTTCGTAAATCACAGGAAACTAATTCAAGAATAGAATTTCGAAGTTTGGTCTTAGATAGAAACAACCAACCACCAATCGTTCAGTCCAAGGATCACCGATTACATCTTAGGGTGAATGACAGGTGTCTTCAAGGTCATGTAAAACCACCACAAGCATGAATTTATGTGGCCGTAACAGTCGCATGGTAACTAGGGGTAATATATTTCTGTTTGCATAATTTCGGAACACCCTAACAAGGAGGACTTCTCGTTTACGGCTTGAACCACAAGGCCGCCCTTCTGTTTAGGAAACCGCAGGAGTCTTTTGAACTGCATAGTAAAAGAATTTATTAACTGTATCGGTAAGTTGAAAACCGCTGTTCTTAACGATAAATGACCTAAATGCTCAAAGTAGCGTGAATCTTGAAATGGATAAACAAATCCAGTTATTTATATATATATATATATATATATATATATATATATATATATATATATATATATATATATATATATATATGTGTGTGTGTGTGTGTGTGTGCGTGTGTGTGTATTTATAGAAATAAATCTCTCCAGAGAGCTTTCGGGAATCTGTTCTATTCCCTTTTTAAAATTCCCAGAAGGTCTCTGTAGAGAATTATTTTGAAATAAATATATATACCCATACATAACTGTAGATTTGTCTCTCCATAAATCATCTTGTGAATACCGGAATCGGTAACATTTTTCGAGTGTCAAAAAAAACGAAAAAAAAATTTTTTTTGAAGGGAATATCCATAAAACAGTAGTAAAATTAAAGAAAATCTTAGTAAACAGGGCTCAGTATTTAGTCACGCTGCTTTTAATGGAGTGGGAAAGATAGTGTTTTCCCCAATGATAATATGATATTATTAGGATTATTTTAATGGAAAAGAACACGAGCTGCCCATTTTACCTGTAGTGTCGAGCTCGAAAATTCAATGAAACATTTAAAACGTTATTTCAGTTTAAACTAAAAAATTGAATCAATGGTACGGATTAAAGAACATTGAAAACACAAACCAACACAACGCCATAATGACGAATTGCACTGTACCGTATTCCTAGCTCGTCAGTGGCGTGGTCGATATGGTGTCGGCGTACCACCTTGGTGGCCGCGAGTTCGATTCTCGGGCATTCCCTGAAGGGCTAGAGATGTGTATTTTTGGTGATAGAAGTTCACTCTCGACGTGGTTCGGAAGTCAGTTTAAGCCGTTGGTCCCGTTGCTTAGTAACTACTGGATCCATGCAACGTGAAAACACCATACAAACAAACAATATATAGTATCCTGAGTTACTGTGGATTTTAGCCTGAGGTTTAGATAATTATCAAGAACGGAGAGCTTCTCCAGCCCGACTCGTTTATAGACCTCTCGTGCTAAAGATGTCATCGAAAAAGGAACTGTATCATTTTATGCAGGAGAGGAAGCAACTATTGCTAAGCAGTGTCCGAAATATTCAGTACAAGTCCGATTTCGCAATAAAAATCAGCCCATAAGGAGTATGCAAATCATTAAGGATAGCTGAAGCCCTAGAAGGATGCAACCAACTCACAAATTTTTATGATAATTTAACAGTAAAAAGGTCATGAAATATTTAAAAGATTCCTACCTCAAGTTAGTTGGGTTCTGCGTAAGGCTCAAGGTGGAAGAGTCCGTGCGAGCAAAAACCGGCTGGAACAAATACGAAGAACGAAGCTAACACTATTCCAGACACACTGGAAAGAGTTCCAAAAGACATTTGAGCATTCCAGTCGCAATTGCAGGATAATATATATATATATATATATATATATATATATATATATATATATATATATATATATATGTATGTATGTATATATATATGTGTGTGTGTGTAAATATGTATATACACATATACATATATATAGGATATGCAGGAACTTCCATATACAATACTTCAGGAAAACCGAAGACACAGGATTGAGATAGACAGGATTTATTCGCTAGGAAACGTTTTTGCACAGGAACATTGTGGATTATCAGTCTGTTAAAAGGAAAGTACATTTTAAATTAAAATTTAGAATTTAAGAATTACAATTTGAAAATTGGCACAATACTTCAAAGTTAAAAGCGAAAAAAAGAACATACATATATACATATATATACGTATATATATATATATATATATATATATTATATATATATATATATATATATATATATATATATATATGTATATAACAATAATCTGAAACAATAATGAAACTGCGTATATGGGTGCAGGTAAGTGTAAATCTAAATGACATTTGAGGCTATGTGTCCTTTCCAATATGAATAATATGAAGATAAATTATTTTGAAATGGTTCGGAAAATTAGCTATTAAATACAGAAAGTAAATATTGTGAAGTCTGGTAGTGAATAGATCAGCAGGAGTATAAAAAGAAAAAAAAAACAGAATTTAATGTAGTAGCTGATTGCAAGCTCTGTCCTGACGTCCTTTGCCAACCCGCGAGAGAAGCAACAAAGAAGCAGCAAAGTCTTCAGTCGACAGTGTAAAGTTATGAATCCCTATTTTGGGAATATAATAGGCCTCGCAAGAGTCATCCTTCTAGTAAATTGCCTCCGTGATAAGTTACGACGAGATGCCTCCTTATACAAATGCCTTCGGTCTTATAAAGGTAATGTTTATATGGAAAATAATGCAAGAAATTTTTTCGTGCCAAGTGGTAGACCATGTAAGAAAATAAGAGGCTCTTTCGAGTGGTTGCCATATCTCTCTCCCTCCCGAACCGCACCCCCACCCCCCTGCCCCAAGTGAAGGGTTCTTAATCATGAGAAGGTTTTTGGAGTGAGTCAGATTTTATATTATAATATATATATATATATATATATTATATATATATAATATATATCTATTTGTATATATTATTTATCGCGATTAGATTCGTAAACATGTTTAAAAACGACGGGATCCTCAAAAAAATATGTTGGACCTCTTTTGAATACATGAGTTTGCTGTCCTTTTGTTCTAGGAACTAAAAAGATGTTGAAAAAAACTATAGATTCTCATGACAATACAAAGATGCACCTACTTGATGGACCAAATAGGGTCAGAACTAATGTTCCGTGAAATGATTTCAGCAAGTAAAGACGATTAGCCCCAAATATTGAAGAAGAATATATTTAGTAAAAAGAAAGTAGAGAGAGACAGGTCCAGCCTTCAATCAGTCAATAAGATACCGAGATATTATTCTTCATCATGTCATCGACTTATTTATCCCCTAGAGTTTAATATATATATAAACCGATTCCTCACTTTCCCCAAGAAATTCCAGAGGAAATCGGAGAGTCGAAAATCGCAACTCCCAAGTTATTGCCCGAAGATCCATAAAATTCTGGAGGATAAAATTCATGATGGCTGAGTTATGACTCTTATCTCTTAAATCCCATTGGTTACGACGCTCTCTCTCTCTCTCTCTCTCTCTCTCTCTCTCTCTCTCTCTCTCTCTCTCTCTCTCTCTCTCTCTCTCTGTAAACCAGTGTTTACACTGAGATAAAATGCGGAAAGTTAATTCATCTCTCTCTCTCTCTTCTCTCTCTCTCTGTAAACCAGTGTTTATACTGACATGAAGTGCAGAAAGTTAGATTCATCTCTCTCTCTCTCTCTCTCTCTCTCTCTCTCTCTCTCTGTGTGTGTGTGTGTGTGTGTGTGTGTGTGTAAACCAATGTTTACACTGAGATAAAATGCGGAAAGTTAATTCGTCTGAGACTCTCTCTCTCTCTCTCGCTGTCTCTCTCTCTGTAAACCAATGTTTACACTGACATAAAATGCGGAAAGTTCATATCTCTCTCTCTCTCTCTCTCTCTCTCTCTCTCTCTCTCAACCAATCTTGACGCTAACCCATAATGCAGAAAGGTATTCCATCCGAGAGCCTCTCCCTCTCCCTCTCCCTCTCTGTCTCTCACTCTGTGTATTCCTTATGACTTTGCGGTCGATTACGACCTCGTGTTTCTTCGTTCCAGATATAATTTGATGTTATGGTACCATCTGTCTTCATCTCTGCAGCGGAAGAGGCCATTTCGCTGATTCCGTAATGACCGTCATCCACTCGGGAGCTGCATCTTCAGATAGCGAGGAATCATGAAGTTGTCATTGCTTCATAGGAATGAATGGCCAAATGAGAGGGATTTTTAATACTACTGGAATTTGATCATCGGTCTGATCAGGAATTGTCTCATGTTTAAACTAATTTTGGGGGTCAGTTATTTTAAACCACTCAGCCCTGACTGTGGTATTTAACCCAGGGATATGATTTTTAGCCAAAAACTCATTCAATATTTTTTAATCAAGTCTACTTTTTATGATTGTTGTTGCTGTGAGATTAGTTTTTTTATTTGATTTAAAACAACCATAGAATTATTTTCGTTTTTACAGGTGCTTGTAAATGGTATTCTTCGTTATTCAAGATTAATGAAAGATGTTAGTCTGTGTTCATATGCCTGAAATTATTGAAGGGCGTGTAATAATAATAATGTAAGTATAAATTGAAACTCCTCGGAAGATGCTTTCCAGCCTCCAAATAGAAAGCTCATTCCAGTCACACGAGGTAAAAACTAGAACGCCAGTGGAAGATTCCAAAAAAAAAAAAATAAATAAAAATAAAATAATCTTTTGTCAAGAAAGAAAACAGTTTGTCTGTCAACGAGAAGCGAAACTGACAGAATCCCAGTATCATCCAGCGAATGTGGAATTCCTTGTATTGACCTCCTTACCGTCAATTTTCTCCAGAGAGAAAACAGATTAAGATCAGGAGGTCTTTCGAGTCTTAACTTTCCAGCTGACTGGACCATTTGAAACTTTTTTCATCTCGAGTTTGGGAATTTTTTGGAAAGTCTCTCGACTATTATCATTTCAGCTCTCTTCTCTTTATTAAATGGTCCTCCTCAAGTTTATACGCTATTTGGAAAACATTGTCCCAAGTCCAGCGTGTAAAAGACGTAGTAACTCTGATATAAAATTACTATTATTATTATTTTATCACAGTCCTACAATTCGACTGGGTGGTATTTATAGTGTGGGGTTCCGGGTTGCATCCTGCCTCCTTACGAGTCCATCACTTTTCTTACTATGTGCGCTGTTTCCTGGAGCACACCCTTTTGCATGAGTCCTGGAGCTACTTCAGCCACTAGTTTTTCCAGATTCCTTTTCAGGGATTGTGGAATCGTGCCTAATGTTCCTATGATTATGGGTACAATTTCCACTGTCATATCCATATCCTTATTATTATTATTATTATTATTATTATTATTATTATTATGTTATTATTATTATTATCATTATTAGAGCATAGTAAAATTGTAGTTTTTCCAAGAAAAACACATGGGTTTACGTAATTTTTTTTTCAACAATGCATAATCTTCCAAATGTTTGATAATATATTTGACTTAAATTTTGACAGAAAAATTGTATACATGAGCTCTACTAGATGGAGAATACATATAGCATCAATGTGAATTAAATCGATGACCAATGATTATTACAATTATTATCCATAAGATAGTGAAATCGTTTTTTCAATGTGATGGCTGGAGAGGGGGTTGTGGTTTTAGGGCTGGAAAAATGTATATATACCGACGTCAACTTTTGTACTTTGTACTTATTCGAAAATGGTAAGTAAGAGGGAAAAGCTTGCCGAGCTAATTCTAGAATAATATATAAACACCGGAATCTTGTCACTTCCTAAAGCCACCACCTCTGTGGGGAAAAGGCGTATGCTGGACAAACATACATACACATATATAGTAAACTTCCAACTCACGTTCGGATCGAACCCAGGTCCTTCAATTGAAAGGCAAGGACGCTACCGACCGAGCCACCCCTTTGCCTTTCAATTGAAAGATCTGGGTTCGATCCCGATGCGAGTCGGAAATTTAATTCTGTTCCAGCCGAGATTGTGCGTTATTATTTCTGATACACACACACACACACACACACACACACACACACACACACACACACACACACACACACACACACACACACACACATATATATCATATATATATATATATATATATATATATATATATATATATATATATATATATATATATATATATATATATATATATATATACATACATTCATACATATATATATATATATATATATAAATATATATATATATATATATATTATACTAATATATATATATATATATATATAATATATAAATATTCTGCAGACGGGTGCACGCATACCCACACATTGTGTGTACTATATGTAGATAATTGTGTGTGTGGGCGCGCTCTCCGTCTACAGAATGTACACATGGATATTTTTATGCTTGAGCACATGAAAATCTATAATGCGTGACTTAGTGCAAAACATAACCACCAGTGATTCTCATAAGAAATAAAATCCTCATCATCCGCGACACATATCTTTCTTTCCCTTTGCGAGAATTCCTGGAGGTGCTTCTCATCTCATCCCTTGATCTGCCCGAAGCCTCTTGAGTGGGGGGTGGGGGTTGGGGATGTCCTCCTGGGTCGGCCATTCGACAAAGAGGCAATATTGAAAGAAGTCGACGAAGGCAAAAACAAACAATTGTTATCGTTCGGGCGATCGGATGTCTTTGGCGATGAGACGCTGTATCTTTTGCTCCTCTATTTGACGCTGTTCTTCCCATAAATGTATGTTTATTACAATATTTTTTTTATGGGGGGAAGGGAATGATGAGAGACGTTTTACATGGCATAATCAATCAAGGGACATTATGTTTTAAGATTTTATTGTGTTTTAATTAGAATTTATGCATCTCAGTTCGTTTTCTTTACTGTTTATCTACCACTTTATCTTTCTGGGTTGCTCATATATTTTTATACGTTTTTTTAAATATATTGCACTGGGTTAATTAGAATACATTCATGGTTGAAGATTTAAGAGGACTTCGAAAGAGGGGAAAATCCGTATAATCTCTCTCTCACTCTCTCTCTCTCTCTCTCCTCTCTCTCTCTCTCTCTCGTGCGCCAAGTTCTTTAAAGAAAAATTACCCGGGTACCACTAGTTATAGTTCCAGGGTCTCTCCTTCACTGACTCTGAAAAGAAAAATTAATATAATAAAAAAAAAAAGGCATCGCGTTAATGAATTAGTCAACTTATCCTCCATTAGGATCTTTTAACGCAGTGACGCAGAACATGTTTTTTTTTTCTTTCCAATAAATGCCGCTAAAGTTTGCAAAGGAGCCAATATTGGCAGTAGTATTAAATTCGCTGCGAAGATCAAATATTCGTTATTTGAATATTGCAATTTTGCGGTTGTATAAAGTGAAAAAATAGGCTTTTTGCTCTAAAATTAAAAGGCAAGGTATTGACAGATGTCAGAAAATTGAACGATTTCTTCAGGGAAAATTTGTTCATGTGACAGTCTTAATACTGGGTGTCTTGTCTGACCACCTGGTATATAAATCTGTGACCAACTTGCATAGAAAATGGATGCAGACAATTTGCTTTTAGAGTAATTTTCCCTAGAGAATGCCACTTCCTCTGACAGAGTAACCAAAAAATGTTCATCTTGTGACATTAACGTAAGATAATGTGTTCTAGTTTGACATTACGTGATAGCTCAAATGTGCAGTGATGCCTTTACAGAAAAATTCTTCATGTATTACTGCCTTTAGAGAAGATGTGCTCATGTATCACTGCCTGTAGCAAGAACAGGTTTAGTGGCTCTACTTTTACTAATATTTTGTAGACTCTCAGATTGATAGAGATGCAGCCTTCCATGTTCTTTGGTAATTCAATTCGGGAACTCTTGAGACTGAAAACTAATGAAAGTTTACCTACAGTCTGTATCCACCTGTTATTCAATTCGAATATTATTAGAATTTACTTAGATATAATTAGTATACAACTGGTTGTAATCTCGATAAGACGAAAATTCAACTTTAATTTTACCTGGGTACAGTTTGGGTAAAAATTTTAATAGACCTAAGATACAACACGATGTCATTGGAGTAACGCAGAATACAAAGTAATATTCTAATTCCTTTACGTACAAAATGTAAAACTCATCATGAAACCCATTAGTGGCGCGAACGCTGGCATCTTACACCCATTTACATTGTAAGTGGAGAAAGCGAGAAACCCATTTTGAAGGCGAAATAACGCACATTTTGCACACTAGAGCATTCGAAGGAAAACGTGATAACGTTGCTTGCAGACTACCTTCTCTTTCCTGCTTGCCAGAATGTTATCGTAGTTAGTATAGGATAAGTAGCTGCAGAGCGAAATAAGATTGCATGCAAACTGTCATCTGAATTTTGTTGCTTTTGCTGCATTATCAAAGGGCTTATGTCCTTAGTTAGGATTGTGTCGAGGCTTGCAGTTTACCGCTACTGACCAGCATTTTTCTGTTGTTTGTAGATTAGACTGCTGGGAAATTCTCCTCAGAGTTTTGCTTCTTACCAACATTTTTCTGTTGTCAGTCTTGGGTGAAAGGCAAAGGGAAAAAAAAGCTAAGGTCGTCCGTAGACTTTTCTCAGCTTGTTTCTTTTGAAAAACTATCAAAATTGTTCTTTATCTAATTGGGAGTGAGGGCGAGTGGGTCACAGTAAAGTTCAAGTGCCACTGAAGTCAGTCATTAATGAGAACCATGAAAAAAAAAAGCATCCTTGTCTGTCTGTTAGAGTTGAAGGTCCTCCAAGGAGGCCTTAAGAGGATTCTATTCCCATAGAATTAAGCAAAGTCACGAGGTGCCACAGGCAATCTTTGTGAAGAAAGGGAAATGTACTTTATATAGGCGCCGCCTTCTTATAGTGGATTCAATTAATAGAATAAAAAAGAGTGAAGCTTTTACATAAAAGGAATTTCCGTCGAAATTCTCTTTATTCTTAAACAGGATTTACAATACAAAATAGTGGATACCTTTTATTTGCTGA
>NC_087212.1:15707063-15732063 GCF_015104395.2 Macrobrachium nipponense
GCTGCAGCGATAACGAGAATAAACGCGGGAAGGTTTACGGACATGATTGATGAATGAGAGAGTCCACATTATTATCCACGAAGCTTTGGATATTGTAAGGGAGCTCGTGGGTTTGCGCTCCGTTTTCTTCATGTAAATAGAAAACGGGAAGTTGCTAGTTGGCTTTCCTCTCAAATAAAGGCAGAGAGATCGAGTGGAGTAAGTATGGGTATTATCATTATTATTATTATTATTATTATTATTATTATTATTATTATTATTATTATTATGAGCTTAACTATAATGATAACGATGTCATAAGTACCTGACTTAGTTAGATATGGAAATTGTCTGGTCGCTTTTCATGCATTGCTTTGATTTAAATTGTTTTTTTTTTTATTATTATAGTGCATTAATCTGAATTTTCTTGTATTTACTCTCATACTTGTCTCTGGTTTTCATTTCTTCCCAAAGACGTGTTGTATTGATTTTCATTGTTTAAAGCCTAAACCTTTTCCGTAAGTGGTATGTACCACTTATAAAGGGGTGATTCTTTGAATTTTATGGGATAATTAATTAGGCTCCGAAACGCTCCTTTGAACGTATAGAAATGTGGACAAAACATTCCCTATTCATTTGCTCTTTGTTTTCTTTCTTAGTAGCAACAGAAATTTGTCCGTTTCTCTTCTGAGAGCTCCTTATCAGCATTAACTCACTTCAGAGAGAGAGAGAGTGAGAGAGAGAGAGAGAGAGAGAGAGAGAGAGAGAGAGAAGGAAGCTCCTGTTAATATAAAGGGACGACATATAAATAAAACATCCATTCCACTAATATGGAAGAAGACAACGCCATAACTCTCGTCCCTCTGCAGTCGAAGGTGACTTTCTTCTTTATGTGCCTTTTCGGCCGCCATCTTACCCCTCCTCCATTCATATATTGGAATGTGTTAATATTGAGTGGTGGGGGCATTCCGTCTCTGTGTATTGATTGAATGCCATCAGGGGATGGCAGGAATTGAAGAGTTCATGGGTCCGGAAGAGGGGACGCATTCTTCTCGATTCTTCATTTCCCCTGCGCTAGGGAAATTTCCCCTGCGCTAGGGAAATTGCGACGAGGAGGCGGGTAACCTGGTCGCTTGACTTACTTGAATTGTCATCTTGATTGATAAAAAATTATTGTTCAGAAGTTTAGGAAGTATGCAATACTACTTTGAAACGGCCTCCTTGTCCTCAAGTTTGTATTACTTGTATCACATTTTATATATTTATTTGTTCACCTGTGTTTTTTAGACGTATATTTTACGTATATTTTTAGACGTATATTTTACTTCACCTGTCCTTTTAGAAGTATATTTTACTCATTATAAAGGGAAATTATACATGATGGAAGATTGTCACCAAGTTGCCAGTCTTTCAATCCTACTTTAAGAATAATAATTGTATATTTTGTGGTTGTATTGGCCATATGTAAAACATTAATTAATTAAGTGACTAATTTGAACTTTTTCATATTTTTATAAAATCAGAAATGTATTCAGTTTTGGTTGACCGTTCGGTAAAATACGAAGAAACAAGGCACATTAGTTCATAATGCATCCTGCTAAAAAGACAAAGTTAGACGCTCTGTATTTATTCATAGTCCATCTTTCGCCAAACGTGAAATGTTTCCAGAATTTGGTAGACCTTCCCGCAAAACCTAATTTTATTAAACGCTTATGACTCTTCAGGTGGCCTACTGAAAGGGGCGAATGATTCTGAAACAGTGATGATGTTGCCATAAATTGTTGGTATTTGATTTAGTGGTTCTTAAACTGCGATGATGAAAGGGTGTTCTGGTCTCGAATTTGATAGTGACTGATGATGTTGCTAAAACCATTAGGCCTTAGGCTTTGTTCCTTGAGGGGAAGGGTGGTGGGTAGTCTCTTGATACTACTTTGTTATATCTGTCAGTTCTCGTGTTATTATGTGTCAGAGATTCTTCTGTGTGATTAAATGACTTGGGAAAACGATGAAATACTTTATTAAGCGAAATACTTCTGTTTAAGGTGGCTGGTTGATTATGAACATTAGCATATATATATATATATATATATATATATATATATATATATATATATATATATATATATATACACTTTATATTTGTTTGTAGATTTTCCGTTCCATTTTGCCCCTCTCCCTACCCCCAAAAAAAAGAAAATACAGGGAACATGAAAGAAATTCGTAGCATGTTTGTATTTTGTTTGTATGTTAATGGACTTCTTTGTCATTATCAGCAATATTACTTCTGTGTGCCCTTTTTCTGTGTACGCATTTTCTGTGCCCACTTTTTGTGTGCGCACTTTTTATGACAGCAATATTTCTGTGGCCCCCTTTTCTGTCCGCGCCTAAGGGTAAAGACTTACCATTCGGGCAATGTTTTGTTTACCCCCCCCCCCCCTGTAATATGGCCGAACTGCCATGAATTGCCCAAATGTAGCCATTTTCCATGCATAATGATCAGTTGCATGCCATTAGGCTGCACATTCCTTACTTTGAAGAAATAGTCCGTTTGACCCCCCAAAAAACACGCAAGGCTAACCTTACTGTTTGGTCCATTTTGACCCGTGTAGAATGGCTTCACTTTATTGTATTCTGTACCTTAGCCAGTCCTCGACCCTGCCATGCGTATTATTGTTCATTACCTAATTCATGTTCATCTTCTCTTCTTTCATACATTTATTAATTCTTTACTTGCCCAATCTTCGTACTTGGATGTCTCATTAATCTCGAGTCTTGTAACTTTTCCGTCTTCCCCCCCTCCCCCTCTCCCCCTCCCTTCCTTCTGCCGGTGTCATTTTTTATAAGTCCTCTCCAAGCCCCAGAACTTTCGGAAGTAGGACCCGAGTAATGGTCGGTTTCTCTCATTCGTTTTGCTATGTTGCCCTGCATCTTTTATTGCTGTCCTTCCCACAGTGGTGCTTTCGTGTTCTTCCCAGCAGGGTCAGCATTTTTATCTGTCTGTCTGTCTGTTTGATTATGAGGTTTTCTGCTTCCGTATTCATTGTTTCCAATTTGATGGTTGGCCCTGTGTTATTTAAGTAAGCTTTGATAGTTTTCTACCTTTCTGTGTCTAAAAATAATCCTCTAATACTTATTTCTCTCACTGTAATTCTCTGAGTCTAATCCTTTAGTTCTCTGGGTATAATCCTCTAATCCTTTACCTCTCTAACTATAATCCTCTAATCCTTTATATCTCAAACTAAAATCCTCAAATCCTTTACCTCTCTCAATATAATCCTCTAATCCTTTATATGTCAAACTATAATCCTCTAATCCTTTACCTCACTAATTATAATCCTCTGAGTCTGATCCTTTTTTTCTGTAACTATAACCCTCTAATCCTTTACATCTCAAACTATAACCCTCTAATCCTTCACCTCTCTAACTATAATCTTCTAATCCTTTATCTCTCTAACAATAATCCTCTAATCTTTCTAGTGCTTTTTGCTTCCTCTCAATTTATCTCTCTGGCTTTCTTGCTTCTTGAGTGACTAAATCCATCATGTTTCTTATTAACAGTAAATAGATATGCCTTTATCAGGGAAGAAAATGTACGATTGCCTTCATATCGAAAAGTTAACGCCGCGTATTGATATACCAGGCTGCAGTTGAGTAGAACTCTCAAGAGTTTAAAAGAAATTGTAGTTTAGAAAATTAACGATTGCCCTTCACGACATTCTTTTCCAGCATCTTGGGTTCTTTTTCTACTTGTATCTTACCTGAGTCATTCAATTTTCGTTATTGGAAGCCCATTTATTTACTATCCTTTTTGAGAGCCAATTTTCTTTTCTTAGTTTCGTCATATGATTGAGGATATATCTTAACTTCTCATAATTCAAAAGAGAGAGAGAGAGAGAGAGAGAGAGAGAGAGAGAGAGAGAGAGAGAGAGAGAGAGAGAGAAAAAATATCGACAAAAGCCACCCCTGAATGTAGTTCAGTAAAAGTTCAAGAGAACTTCAAGAGGACGTGAGCGCTTACATATTCTTTTGAAGGTATCCCGTCAGACTAACCCACAGACGAACGCACTATCCTCTCTATTCTCGTGCTTAACACCCAATAGGCCCGCAGTCGTACTCACATTCCTGGTGCAAGTAGCTGAGGGAAGGGAATGCGGAGAGAGGGGGGGGCTGAGGTAGGAAGAGGCAGGAATCGTTTTAGGGGCAGGAAAGTAAAGGAAATTACCACCGCGCCTCGAGAGGGTAAAATAGTGAATTCGTTTCTTCCATTCTATGTATGGAGTGTTATGTTCATGACCTGCTGATAAATAAAAAATGGCTTTTTTAAACACTTGATAACCAGAAGCCAAAAACTGCCTTTCAATCCCATTCGATTAATAGAAAATGGCTCTCATACTCAAAGTGTCGATTCGATTAAATTTAGCTGCTCCTGAAGGCGAACTTACCTCAATTGCTGACAAGCATAAGAGCACCGTTTATAGCAAGAAATATAATTTCAGTAACTGAATTGGATTGGTTTGCAATCAAAGGAACTGATAATCAATAAAGTTGGTGCCACACTTATCATTTTCTATTATTTGGAATTTAAATTGTTTATTTCATTAACTTTTTTTTTTGCATCATCGTCTGGGGGAAAAACTGTCGCACAAACTCCACGTTACATGACATTCTTCTTCTTCTTCTTCTTCTTCTTCTTTTTAATCTGCGACAGCGCTTCTGTAACATTACTTAAATGTTCTCGGTGTATGAGAACGCTCCAGACCATTTAGTTTCCAGGAAATGGCCAAAATAAACGAGCTCCTTCGGCGTAGAATTTATTTCCCACGTATGAAAGAGCGCAGAAGTCATTTCCCATTTTCGAAAGTGAGTTGATGATCATTATTCATTTATGTTATGACAGTGAAGGTCAGTTTTGATTTATGCAATTTGCATGATAATGATATTTTCCATTTATTAAATTGGAGTTTGAGTCATTTTCTATCTATGAAATTGCCATGACATTCCTTTCTTGTCACATCACATATGGTCACGCAAGTCATTTTTTCTATTTGTTAAATGGGTATGAAAATAATGCCTACACACTACATTATTGTGAAATGAATTTTCTATCCATGAGATGGCATGGGAGCCTTATTTCTTTACTCGAATGGACATAGAAATTGCCCCATATCCTGAAGTAGCGTGAAGGTAATTTTCCCTTTCTAAAATGAACAACAAAGTAAGTTTCCTTTCATGGCAAGAACTTATGTTTCCAGTC
The DNA here is from genome assembly GCF_015104395.2 of Macrobrachium nipponense. Classification (NCBI taxonomy): domain Eukaryota; kingdom Metazoa; phylum Arthropoda; class Malacostraca; order Decapoda; family Palaemonidae; genus Macrobrachium; species Macrobrachium nipponense. The sequence goes on from NC_087212.1 coordinate 15,712,297, forward strand.
ATCTTAGAAATTGAGAGTGCCTTCTTGCCCTCTTGACAAATGGCGGCGATACCTCAGCCGCACTTTTTCGCCTCTCGAGCCATGCCTTACTCTACTCTACCGACCCCTCCTTCGACCACTTAGATCAAGAGAGCGAGTGTGATTTAAGAGCATTTTCATGCGAAGACGCCGTTATTACTTTTTTCTGTTTGTGTGTTCATTGTGGAATAATTAAGGAGAAAGATAAAGGAAATGAAAACGTGACACTGATTATTTTTTTTAAGGGGGGTTTAAACATCTCTTTGAAGTTTCCATATCATTAGGATGAATTCGAAGAACAGCGGTTATTGATGGTTTAGAATTAAATCTGTCTCACACACGCGCACACATATATGAGTGCGTGTATATATGTATAGACAGATACATACAAATACATATATATATATATATATATATATATATATATATATATATATATATATGTATGTATGTATATACACTGCAAAGAACGATGGCATTGGAGGAATGACACTCCAAGCATTTCGTTAAAATTCGGATATGAAATTCATATTGGTAAATCCTTTTAGAAAATTAAATCCACTTCCATTAGAAACCGTTGATTGGAATTCCGTGGCTGAGGGCATCTGCTCTTGCAGTACATGTCAAAGAAGGTTTCAGAAGCCACTGAGTCTGTTTATATATATATATATATATATATATATATATATATATATATATATATATATATATATATATATATATATATATATATATATATATGTGTGTGTGTGTGTGTGTGTGTGTGTGTGTGTGTGTATACGTCATATCACATTACCGTGATTCATATACATATATCGAACTACAAATGCCCTTTAATATCTAATTCGCTCTACCCCGGAATTAATATATTTTCATATATGTTTAACCGAGGGGGAATTTATTAAGCGATAATAGAATTGCTGGCCGACAGGCGCAAACCATCGACCTCTCAATTCCAGGACTGGCAGTGAAGCCTTAGCCAACCTCACCACCGGTGACGAGGTTGGCTAAGGCTTCACTGCCAGTCCTGGAATTGAGAGGTCGATGGTTTGCGCCTGTCGGCTAGCAATTCTATTATCGCTTAATAAATTCCCCCTCGGTTAAACATATATGAAAATATATTAATTCCGTGGTAGAGCGAATTAGATATTAAAGGACATTTGTAGTTCGATATATATATGTATATATAGGTTAGTGCCAATTGCTATTTTTTCTTCTTAGACTTTGCACACCCATATCCACTAAATTTAAATTGTTTTAATTTTGATTTTGTTATTTTCAGGCAATGACTGAGACGATTTTTGAAATGCAGTTTAGTGCAATGTGGTTGCTTCTGTTGACTTACGGTTTTTTGGTAGTTTAATGGGAAGAATGGTTGATCCGCAGGAAACTGTAAAGTTTGTTAATTTTATACGACAAATTCCCTCTGTATTCACCTCTTTCCTCATAAAATTGCTTCCTCCCAGAAGATTTCGTTCAGGTGAGTCACGATGAATTCATTCTTAAATTTAACTGAGCAAATTATTCTGCAACCCCCCTCCGCAATTCTTTTTGTGTGTCCTATTATCTGATCGAAATACTTTGAAACCAGTCTCACGAATTCTCTCAGGTCCTCTTACATGCACTGAACGAAAGATTCTGTAACAATGCAAATCACTTCTTTCGCCTTGCCTGAGACTTATTCTTTAGCTTTCGTATTTTTTAAAATGGTTTGTTCCCTCACAATCGAGTTCATTTTACCCCACAGGGCGAAGAGTGTTGAAGGCGGGATCCCATAATTTGCCCCAAGATTAGCATAGAATTAAGAGACATTGCAAATAAGATCTGTTGTGGAAATTTCACAGTGTACCTTCTGTGTTACAAACCGTAGGCAACGAAGCGCAATTTGCATTCTGTGAAAAGAGCGGAGTCAAATTAACATACGTTTGTAGAAGAAGACGTTGCGTATAAAGCATTTTCCGGGGAATTCGTTAATGCTAGGATGCCAGCCGTAAGGATCACTGAGTAATTTGTGGAGACAGTTGTTTTGCTGTAAAGATGGGGATGAGATTGCGTACCTGCCGAAAGCCATCTTGCAGCTTGTTTTATTCTTTGGACGCTGGGGTTCCCAGTCTGGGTACTTGTAGTCTCCCAGTGGAACATTGGTACTCTTCAGGGGGTACATTGGATCTGAGAGAATAGCCTGTACTGGGCAATGCATGATGTAATCTGCATTGATTGCACAGTGTCGTATCCTTTTTATTTATTTTTTTTGTTTCCGCATTTTAGTAGACAAAGCTTTACTCTACACAAACAGATTCCATAATAAAATTATATTACAATATCAATTTCCTTGTTTTTCAATTTTCATCCTAAAATTTTATGGGTACGCAGGAATCTATAAATATGCCCTGCATTAGGTTGTAGAATATCTTTTGAGGTGTTACTCAAATAAACACAACTGATGACTGAACTTGAGCGAAGTGGAAATGCGAAGCATGATTGTAACGCATTATATTTGTAAGTGTTTACATAATAAAAATATGGAATGTTAGTCCATATATATAAAAGAATAAAACTAAAGAGGTCAACCAGATTGCTTGCAGGAATGTGATCAGACTAGAGACGCTAAAGATGACGTATACAATAAGTATGTAGGCTAAGTTGACATGCCGTCATCTGTGGTCATTCATTTGTTTTGAAACAGTCCAAGCTCCCTGCTTGAGACAACTACCCCGACCTATTATTCAAACGGCCTACGTGATCTGTAGCGTGTCTCATTCGATTGTGTGTTCGTATGTCATTTGTAAGTATGTTCATATGTTCGAACTACTATCTGCTTCCTTCATAACTTGTAACAGAGATGGTAGACAAGCAGAACAGAGTTAGCTATCGTCATTAGAAGACCTGTACCTCTTTACCTAAGCTTTATCATGTAGAGGAATAGGATTAGCCATCATCATTGGCAGAAGCGATCAAGCTATCGTCATAGAAGACTTGTACAATCATATCTGATCTTCAGCATGTAAAACTTCAAGAATATATCTATTTTTATACTTAGTGTTTTCTACAAGAACCTCCTCACCATGAGTTTAACACATCGTCGTAATAAACAACAAGATAATACCGACTTCGTAAGTGATCTACAAACCCCCAGACACTCCATTGAAGATGGAAGTGCAATACCAACCGACTTAGCGTAAGATTATCGCTAGTCTAACATTACCTCATAGGGCGCCTTATCATACAAGGCACAAGCCCTAATATTGGTGGCCAGCGTACCAGAAGAACTCTACAACGTCCTACGAAGAAAAACCAGAATAATAAATCATGTATCATAAGAAGTCAACGACGACGGAAGCAGCAGATTCTTCAAGCAACATAGTATCATCGTTAGTGAGCGACTTCAGAAAACAATAAGAACTCTTCAACGACGACGAAAGCAACAGATTCTTCAAGCAACTTAGTATCATTGTTTAGTGAATAACTTCAAGAAACAAAACCGACGTGTCTTTTTCCTAGGACAACGCAAGCTTCGTCTCTCATTAGAATCATTCAAGAAAACATTGTTATTGAGCGTTTCCGGCACTCCAAGAAACAAACCGAACGCGTCTGCAGCATCGGATCTTTCAAGGGCTCGAATCATCGAAACAACGCGCACGGGGGAAACTGAAGCCAAACCAGGTCATCCGCTAAATAGAGAAGGAGGACCAAGGCCGTGTGTCGTTATCGGAACACCGTGACTTCCCACAAAAGCAAGCTAAGTACAATTTTTTATTCATTTGGAGTAACTTTGAGTGTTTCCTTTGCAGGTCGAATTTCGTTATTCCTGTGGCTGAAGTTACGAGACATTCTTAATCTTAATTTTTTACAGAAATTATCTACATCATTGAGATTTCGCTACTGCGAGTTTTTTTTATCTTTGAGTGTCTGTTTCCAGAAGTTCTACTGAAAATATCATAATCATATACTATGTTAATTTTATAATTTTGGGTGATTATTAATCCCTTACGTAACAAATCATATTAAACAGTGAATATGCGTTTACGCAGTGGACGTCTGTATTTATACAGATGCATGGATAGGGTCGTTAAGCACCGTAGTGATTAGAAAACACACAAAAAACAAGTGGAACGCCCGTACAAATCTATATAAATTAGAGGTAACACTATTTCGGGTCATGACAATAAATGCTCCTTTGCAAAGTCCCGATCGCAGTTTTAGCCTTGAGTTTTTTGAGTTATATAAAATATCGAACCTCAATGACTCAACTTAACTTTAAAAATATGGCTGGATTGCAAGGAATAACATGCCTATAAAAAACTTTCATTAGGCTAAATGCGCTGACCAGGATCCCTCACTATTTCAAATTTTAGCAAAGAATGAAGTACAAACAGTTAATATTGTATGCAGTAGTGATAACTTGTCTTATTAAGTAATCGCTCAGTTCCTAATAGTTCGTCATTCATTGCTTTATACGTAACCAGCAACATAATGCTAAAAACACAATACGTTGCCGATGGTAATAAAGAGAAGGATCCTAATTATTACAAAAGAAATAGAAACAGTAGCCCGTTCAGAATTCAGAAAAACAAGCAAACTCGGTGACTGTGTCACCTAGTCAAGCGGTCAAGGTTAGTTAAATCTGCCGAGTTTTCAAAGCAAAGCAAATTCCACACAATAAGCGACTCTAGCAGAGTGGGGAAAAGCGATGTTGGTTTATACATGCCAATATCTTTTTGAATTAAAAAGGATTTTTCCTATGAAACACACGACCGTATAAAGTAATCAGAGCAGGTTTTCGTTTTTTTTAATACATAAGTTATTATAAGTAGTGGTGGATAAAGCCCGACTGTACGCGCCATAAAAATTAGAATATCTTGTTTATTTCTTTAGTAGACGTAATATCCTGTATTTACGGACTCACCGTCTGTTGTTCGAACTTCCCTAATGAGAAGTCCGGATAAGCGAGCGTTTACAGATACCTCTATAGTTATAAAAAACATTGATCTGTATCTAGTGTAATTGTAAGATTCATCTAGGGGTATACAAAATATTAACTTACATCCTGCAAAATAAGGCGTGTTTATCAAAGGGAAATCCTATAAACCTTCAAACATATTAAAATCCGTTTGAACAAAAATGAGACAGTTAATCAAATAATAACTTATATAAAGGAACTATACATTTGTCTCATAAATCGTAACATTGTTCAAATGACCCAACAGAATTCTCCCACAACCGCAGTCGTAGTTTGCACGCAAAATCTCGAGAAGCATGCACCCTCGAATGTCTTAGTGCGTGTAAAAAGACTTTGCTGGGATCTGAAATTTTAATCCTTCCCGACACTCTGAAATATAACGATTTCCGCGAACAAAGCCCTAAAAGTGTACATATCGTGGATACGGAAGTTATAAAGATCGCATTTTTTTTTATTGTTGCTAATTTTTAATCCCGCCCAACCAGTCGTAGATGAATCTCTCTGATAATCTATCTAAAGTAATATCCGTAAAGTCATTCAAGCAGAGGTGATTCAGCAGAATTTTTTTTTATTTTCTACCTGAATACCAGGAAGTTTCTCCACTGGCGAGTGATCTCTGGAAAAAAACGGATGTAATTTAACACAAAACACGGTCTAAGGACAAACATAAAGCTATTTACGTACCTTCGTATAGATTCTCAATGAAATTTCAAAATAGAGATAAATGACGAAGTTGAAAAAAGTTAGTAATAGGAGTCATTAGGAAATCAAATAAGCCCATATAATTTTTCCCTCAAATGTCATGCCATAAAAGATCGGACTTGGCGTATCTGGCGTAGATTTCTGACGCTTAAACAAGGAAACGACTCCGATAGTTTCCAGTGCCATGTACCGACGACATCTTATCTCTGTTAGGTTAGAATAAATTTTTCACCAGCTTGGACTTACTTTAAAAGCTTTTACCAGATACCATTACCTAAGTGATTGTACCTCATACTCCGTTTTCAGCACACTCAGGGGACATTATCAATTTTTTACGTATGCCTCCGGCTTACGTTGCGCCCCAATTACAATATAGTGTTTGGAGACTTTTAGGGGATAACCTACAGGCCTATATGGATGATCTTGTAATCTTTTCTAATACCTTAGAAGTACATTCACATAAAGTAGAGCTAGTGCTACAGAGACAAAGACAAATAATCTCAGAGTAAAATATCTAAATGTGAGTTTTTTAAAACCGAACATGTTTATCTAGGTTTTATGTGTCTGGTCAAGGTCTTAAAAGTAGTCCATGGTAAGGTGTCGGCTATTCATAACTTTCCGGTACTTATTAACGTAAAAGGGGGATACAGCACTTTTGCGCTGTAGTGGGTATTACAATCGTATGTAAATATGTAACTCTTCAATCATGACAGCTCCTTTAACAGATCTTACGAAGAAGAGCGTAGATTTATTATGGTCTGAAAAGCATCAACAGGCGTTCGATATCTTAAAAGCGGAATAATGCAGCTTACCTAACTTAAAAATCCCTGATTTAAATAAGGAATTTTTTTTATTGCAACAGACGCCTCAGACCAAGGGGTAAGAGGGGTACTACTTCAGTAATATGATAAACAGTTCTTTCCTATAGCTTTTAATTCACGTAAACTAAAGCCCTCTGAAAGTAAATATACAGTAATAGGCAAGGAAGGGCTAGGTATCTTTAACTCACTAGTACATCTTAAGTTCATAATCTATGGCTATCCTGATAAAGTCCTTACTGAACATGAGTCCTTTACCGAGTTTTTCAAAGGCTTTAATCACAGTCCAAAGGGAACTCGGTGACAAATGATCATTCAGGTCTTTGGAGCCAAGATAAGATATCTACCTGGGAAAGCAATTGTCATAGCTGACGCATTATCCCGAAAATCCCGCACCGTACTGCAAAGAACCATTAATTAGACTAAAAAATATAGAAACATCCGTGCCTATTGTTAAAACCGTATCTAAACAAGAAAATTCCTTAACCCAAGAGATCGCGAGCATTGAATATCTGGGTCGGAGCGCAGAACTGTTACAAACTGAACAAAGCCAGTGTCAACAGCGATAAGCAAAACAATAAACACCAAACAATAAACGCTTCGGACGGAAACAGGATCAGCGACTAAGCAAAAACAATAAACACTTCGAGCAGAAACCCTAAAGCAAAAGTATATTTAAAGTATGTGTATCAGAATAATGGAATCAAATGTAATATTATATGTAGGTCTGTGACGAGGAAAACCCGAAGAACACAGCAGATGACTAACGACCAGGTATTAGTAATAATCTCTTTCATACCAATCGTCATAAACTGGTTGCATTCCGTCATCCAGGGTTCCCTCCTATGTCACAGAAAGCCAAATCACTGTTTTACTGGCCTACAATGTTTACAGATATAAAAAGCACATAACTGATTGTAACACGTGTCATGAAGACAAGGGACACACTAAGACACCTGTCAGTTTAAGGGCCTATCCTGTGCCAAATCAATCCTTGAAAGAATATACGTAGAATTATTAACAGAATTACGAGTCTGACAGAGGTAACACTTCTTAGTGTTAATAGTTCTTGACACGTTATATAGAATTAATTAGCACTAAAAACAAAACACGCAATTGAGTGCGTTACGAATATTTATGAGTGCTAAATCAATAAATATGGAATTCAACACATAATAATCTGTGACTCGGGTGGTGTAAATCAATAATAATCTCCTTAACACGTTGTGTGAATTCCTTTCCATTAAGAAAACCAATAATATATTTTATCACCCAGAGTCAATCGGTTTGGTAGAATAAGAGATAAATAAAAAAAAGTGTCAATGTCTTACGAGTTACAACTCGTGATGTTGGATCCGAACTGGATTATAGCGGTTCTCGCGGTTTTAAATACCTTTTATCATTTATATCTTGTATCTATAGAATTGATGCCGCAAGTAGCCTTATACGGTACGCCGCTAGAACACTTTTCCACATATTCAAGCCAACCATTAATTTATCAAATATATATATATATATAAATAAATAAATATAAAAAAAAAAAAAATAAAATAAATATGGATACAAGTGGAGTCAATATAATACACTCCGTAAGAAGTCGGAAGGGTTACAAATTATAATAAAAAAGGAATCACGATAATATCAATAAGCAAAACGTAACCATTAAATATCCAAATATATATGCGTAAAGATTTGAACTCTAACTTAACGCTTTAGTAATGACAAATAAGCTAAAAGTTCAAACACATATCCAAAACCTACTGACATATGGTCTGTCCCGGTGATTTATATTCGTAGTCAATGAAAAAAAAAAATTAAATAAATAAAAAATAAATAAATAAACTAATAATAAATAAAATAAATAAAATAAAATAAAAGAGATTTTAAAGTCAGGAAGTCTAGAAGTGAAAATGTTATCTATGGAATAATCCTATATGAATCTTATACAGGGCTAATAATATATATAGAATTTGTATGGAAACCTTTTTTCATTAGTTTGAATAAGGAATATTTAATTTAACATAATCATGCAGTTTTCCAACATGAAACTAATATATTGTTCAATTTTGGTACTGTTTTTTTTTCAGACATTCTTCTCATGTGGGTCGAGTATTAAAAAACAAAAAATTTATCCTAAAGTCGTATCTCTTACAGCAAGTAACGTAACTCTTAGCTGGCTGAGAGCAATCTCCTGCCAAGTGACGACGTCATCATTGCCGTATCAGCATTTGTTCCTTTTAACCTCAATAATCTGCTTACACAGGCTTCATCTGTGTGTCGTCTCTGCTTGCAAAAGCAGATTGACTGGAGAAAGGAATGCTTAGTTCATGAACTTCACATGTGGTTCATAGGTCACATGACAGGCCACATAACATATTCTTATCCGTGTGTGTAATGCAATTAGTTAAGGACTTGTAATCATTTTAAAATTAATGAACAATATAAGCAAATAGAATTTCTATAACAACAAAATGAATTAATTTTTTTTTTTCTGAACCTCATAGACATTTAGAAGTATCAAGATATGTATATATGAAATATTTACTTGCAACATTAGCCTATTACAATTCAAGTAAACATTCATGGGAAAATGTCACATTTCTTGAAAAACCCAAAGTTTATTTAGAAATTAGTTACATAGTGGGTTTTTTTTCGTTGCATCTCCTACCTATTAATAAAGTTTAAAATTAACCTCAGAGGATGCGCACGAGAAAATTGAATATGAAACTTTTGTTAGGGCACATAGGATCAGATTTTATCACAACTTAATTTCAGTTAGCATAGAGAAATACAGAATCATGATTAATCTTCTCTTTGACTCTTATGTTGCCTGGCAATCTTCCAAATAGCTCCGTTTCACACTTCTTTGTCTAGTAACTTACTACCAGTAATATCGAATTTTCTTTGGGATTCGTATTGAATATCTGTTTATTTTTTATAATTATGGATATTTTTACAGTCATCATAGACCTGGATAGGTTCACTCATTGTTAATGCCATGGATAAAAAAGTTTGTACAGCGGACTCTTTTGAATTCCAAAAATATCAGCGAATTCATTGTGGTTAAGTCTGGTCTAAATGGCTCTCTCCCCTCCCCTGTATTTGGATGTTGTCTGAATTACTTTGCCCTTGTGACAAGTATAATTTCACTTGCAGGCTGATTAATGGAACCTGGTTACAGTATCCTGCAGTACGAGAGTTTCACATCGCAACTTCAAAAAAATCGTTCGTCGCAGCGGACGGCTACAGTCAAGTAACAACCGCCTACAATGTGAAAGGAATTTCATGGACTTCTTCGACCGACACCGTATCTCGTCGTTAATCTCGACCGACACCGTATCTCGTCGTTAATCTCGTTTTAATGCGGAATGCTCCGGCGGCTGTCGGAATCGACTACGAATGGGACATACTTCCGACAATTACGACCCGAAGGATATTCAACTCTACTTTGCTGGCGAAGGACTCGTGCTGGGGATGTTTTTTTTATTCATCGCGAACGTAATCGTGTAGCTTAGGATGCAGAGAATAAGTATGAGCGCAAAAATAGAACGTTGGACCCGCCCAGGCAAATTTTCCCCTTGTTTTAACCATTGAAAAAGGCCGTTTCATTGGCTATAGGTGGTTGTCTGGAACTGTGTAATGGACGAAAAGTTGTTCGAAAGCTAGTTAAATGTGAAGTAGTATAACCTCGGTCATGTATCCTATATATATAAATGATCATAAATAACAGAATCGAAATATATTTTTTGCGTGTACGCACTAGGAATCTATATATAAATGATCATAAATAACAGAATCGAAATATATTTTTGCGTGTACGCAATAGGAATCTCTTATATAAATGATCATAAATAACTGAATCTAAATATATCTTTGCGTGTACGCAATAGAATCTATTTAAAGTGTGCATATATTAATCATAATTAATATGAATCCAAATATACATATGTATAAACAAATCAGGTAGCCTATAATCAATCTGTTACCTTTTATCTTACCAATATCTGCAGTTATTTATGAGTTAGTATATGAATTAATGAATCAGATATATAACATTTAGTGTAAAAATCAACGAATCAATCAGCATAAACATTAATAATGTTATCAATTCATATATGAAATCTTTTATCAGTTAAAACATGATTTTTATCATGTTAATCTTCATTCTATGCAATTATCAGAGTACATTAGTATTTTCTGTAGCATATGTATCTTAATGAGATGAAGTGAAAAACTGTATCATTATATATCACGTGATCACTATTATTTACCAATATCATTGTTTTATATTTTATTACTTGAATCAATTCATGTACACCATGAATTTTTATTTACTTATATATATATTCACATAGTGTCTGTATCACACTCCTATAAGTCAAATGCAAGTCAAGTTTGAGTAATATTCAGTAGTTGGTTTTGGTAGCTGACCGAGCTAATGTAAGTGTTTACATAATAAAAATATGGAATGTTAGTCCATATATATAAAAGAATAAAACTAAAGAGGTCAACCAGATTGCTTGCAGGAATGTGATCAGACTAGAGACGCTAAAGATGACGTATACAATAAGTATGTAGGCTAAGTTGACATGCCGTCATCTGTGGTCATTCATTTGTTTTGAAACAGTCCAAGCTCCCTGCTTGAGACAACTACCCCGACCTATTATTCAAACGGCCTACGTGATCTGTAGCGTGTCTCATTCGATTGTGTGTTCGTATGTCATTTGTAAGTATGTTCATATGTTCGAACTACTATCTGCTTCCTTCATAACTTGTAACAGAGATGGTAGACAAGCAGAACAGAGTTAGCTATCGTCATTAGAAGACCTGTACCTCTTTACCTAAGCTTTATCATGTAGAGGAATAGGATTAGCCATCATCATTGGCAGAAGCGATCAAGCTATCGTCATAGAAGACTTGTACAATCATATCTGATCTTCAGCATGTAAAACTTCAAGAATATATCTATTTTTATACTTAGTGTTTTCTACAAGAACCTCCTCACCATGAGTTTAACACATCGTCGTAATAAACAACAAGATAATACCGACTTCGTAAGTGATCTACAAACCCCCAGACACTCCATTGAAGATGGAAGTGCAATACCAACCGACTTAGCGTAAGATTATCGCTAGTCTAACATTACCTCATAGGGCGCCTTATCATACAAGGCACAAGCCCTAATATATTAAGTTATCTGAATTCAATGGATTCTTGTTCAATTTAGGGCTAATGTAATGATGAGTTCGTACGGCCGTCCGTCTTTTAAGAGTGTTTAAAGATTCGAAGTTTTTTTTTTTATTTATTTATAAATTTGTTATCATTATGTAGGCAAGATTATGATTTTTTTCTTCCGGTCATGTCCTTGTGACGTTCAAATCACCAGTGCATTTGATTCTTTGACGGTAGGTTGCCAGTGTACGATAATGAAACGTTCAGACTCGATAGCTATAGTTATCATGACATTAATTTTATTCGTATCATTTATTGATTCCATGGTTCTCTAGAGGTGTTACTCCCCTAAGCTGTCGACTTTTTGAATTGTTATTTTAGCTTTATTTTTAGTTTGTGTGTGTGTGTGTTCTGATAGCTGTCAGAGAACCCTGTATGAAAACTAATCATAAGTGATACAAGATCGATTATGTATTTTCTCATGTATTTATGGATTTCGCTCATCATGCAGTAACTTTGGTTGCTTTCCATTTGTTTATATTCCTGCTTTTGTTTTGTCTTTGTTTTCATTTCCAATATTTCTATATGATTGTTGATGTTTACCCTAGTATTGTTTTTTTTTTTTTTTTTAGCTTTCTTGCAAGCATTTTTGAACCTCAGTTAACTGCTGGACTTTCCTAGTGTCAATGGATGCCATTGAGGCCGAAGTACCACCAAATTTGTAAGTAAATGTCACATAATGTTTATGTGAAAACACTTCTATGAATATAACTTATAACTTATTCATTTATTGGTATCGTTCTTTGTACCATTTATCGCATCGTGTTTCTGTCGTGTCTTTATTCGTATTCACCTTCTTTTTCCCGTTTTCCTTGTACGTTTATATGTAGGTTTGAGACTTGTACGTTTTTCTCTCTGTTCGAGATTTTCATAGTAATTGCTAGTTTTTCTCAGCGATTTTGAAAACTGGTGAGTCGTAAAATGTATTGTGTAAATAATCAAATTGACCATGTAAATGTTATAACATTTATTGTTATTATAATTATTATTATTTCTTTTATAAATAATAATAATAATAATAATAATAATAATAATAATAATAATAATAATAATAATAATAATAATAATAATAATAATAATAATAATAATAATAATAATGAGAGCAAGGAGGCTGCTGAAAGTTCTTGGCGAATACTTTAATATTATTTCGATTTCCCTGATAATAATAATAATAATAATAATAATAATAATAATAATAATAATAATAATAATAATAATAATAATAATAAAAATAGTTGTTGTAGTAGTAATAATAATAATACATTATTAACTTAAAGAAAAGTCTACCTTCTAAAAACTCTGGGTAAAGTAGGTATTCATATTCTGTAGATTAACAAGAGATTTTGAACTTTGTAAAAGGTACCTCTTCAGGATAAGGATATGCTGAAGAGGCAGTGTGTATAAAGTTAGAAAGCATTATTATAATTATTATTATTACTCGTATTATTATTATTATTATTATTATTATTATTATTATTATTATTTTATATTATTATTATTATTATTATTATTATTATGATTATTATTATTATTATTATTATTATTATTATTATTTTATTATTATTATTATTATTATTATTATTATTATTATTCTTATTATTTTATTATTTTCTTTTTTTTGTTTTATCTTCTGGGCTTTCACTGAATTCAGCGGGTTGCAAGTTGGTAAGCTTTCCCACTATTTATTTATTTTTTAACGCGAATTTATACTGTGATGCTTTTAATTAAAAGGAAATTGTTTTGGTGTTCATTTTTGTTAAAATGAAAACAGAATTATTTTTATAATTTTATTTTGTTGACACAAGAGTTTCTCTTTATATATGTACGTAATATGGATGTCAAATACCCATGTATTAAAATGTTTTCCATGGTTACAGATGTTGTTGTATATCGATATTACTATAAATGTAATATCACCCCTTCTTTGTCTTTGCATATTAAAATGTTAGGCTGTCTTACAAATATAAAAGGCAGATCACTTCAAACCAGGTGAGATAAGAAAGGTTTTTGATTACATCTCAATGAAATTAGACAAAACTGAGTGTTACTAGAGTTAAAGAGATTAACTGTGGAAGGGTTTATTAGATGCTTTGAACTGAGGTCTTTTTAATTTGAATCAACTGGCTTTTGTGGTGTAGTAGGTTTGAAAGATACATACCCACATATGTGTCTGGAAAAAAGTGACAAGCCAATTCTACATTCATATATCGGCGTAAAAAACAATAAGTTAATAAATAACTGGCAATGGGGTCGAAGATGGGTCGATTCCAGCTTTAGTATATATATATGTAAGTTCGACAGATGTAGGTATATGCATGAGTGGAAATAGACTTATACTACCCTTCATCGTGGCGAGGTCATAATCGTGTACTCGTTCCGGTGTCCCGTAGCCGAAATCGAGTCTCATTCTTTCTTAATTTGGCTCTGGTCTTCGTAGTAGGCGTTTTCAAAATGTGAGGCAATTTAGGAGGTAAGAGGGCATTTTAGTTGATAGCTAACAGATATGTGGTAACTACAAGCATGACATCACGAAACGTGAACAAGTAATATGTGTGGATCACATAATTACGCGGTTAATTCATGTATTAATGTATAGGTTTTACTCTGAGAGAAGAAATCATATTTCAGATAATGTTCCATAACTGACGTCAAAGTCAGCGGTATATATTGGCTTTTAAGCCGTTGTTAAGGTGCGACAAGGATCTCTGTAATGAGTTCCAGTGCTGTAATCATTATTTGTGACCCAAGTTCCTCCCTGAAGGGACAATGGTAGAACGTGATTGTAGTGATAAATATATCTGAAAATAATACCAATCTTCTTACAGCTGAAAACCCGATTTGGAATTTATCTCAAATTTAAGATCATTCCATGAAAGTCAGAATTTGAATTAATGCTCAACCTTGGCAAATATTTTCCGTTTGTTATTATTTATCTTATTGTAATTCCTAGGCCAAAAGATCGTCAACCCAGTGGACTTATGTAGCCCAAGCCCGAAGAAAAGTAAATTATTAATGATAATAGCAATGATAATGATTACAAAATAAAAAGAGATTAAACTCAGTGAATAATAAACGTTTCTGCCCCTGGAAGTATATTATTCAGAGAATGCTTCTGTAACCGTCAAGTTGTCACGAGAGCTATGATATGAAATATTCGTTTATAGTCCTTTAATGCTTTTATAATCTATGTACGGTTACTGAAAAGTATTTTCGAAAAACGTCCACAAATTTTCTTCCCACACAAAATAATATGTTTAAATTTTTCTCTTAATTAATTGTCTGGAGTATAGAGGGGTTAAAACGAAGCCTCTTTGTACAGTGTTGCAATTGCCAGGGATGTGCTAATAAGCAGAGAGAGAGAGAGAGAGAGAGAGAGAGATTACAGCGACGTGCTTCGGTCTCTGATCTCCAATCTCTAAACTGGCGTCACATATTGGATGGTCAAGTGTAAACAGAGAGTGAATGACGAAGCATAATGCTGTATGCAGGCGATAGGCTACAGCCATCGGCTCTCTCTCTCTCTCTCTCTCTCTCTCTCTCTCGTCTCTTCTCGGGTCTCTATTTTTGCTTGTATGCTATATGGAAGACATACAATATAGTATTTGTAAGCTCAGTTGGTAAATGTGATTATGTATGTATGCATGTATGTGTAAATATGTGTGTGTGTTTGGATGCGTGCGAGCGTGCGCTTATGTATACATATGAATGCATATGATCGATAATGGAAGGACCCCTCTGTATAACAACAAAAAGCTCTCTCTCTAAATAATAATATAATGAAACAATTGTAACGGTATGCCTTACTAGATGTGTCAAATATATCCCATCATGTTGTCTTGTGTTTTACATTCAAATAATGTTAGTGTTCTTCCTGTAAGGGGAACATGGTCGTATTATTATTATTATTATTATTATTATTATTATTATTATTATTATTATTATTATCATTATTATTATTATTATTTTTTTTTTTTTTTTTTTTTTTTTTTTTTTTGCTCTATCACAGTCCTCCAATTCGACTGGGTGGTATTTATAGTGTGGGGTTCCGGGTTGCATCCTGCCTCCTTAGGAGTCCATCACTTTTCTTACTATGTGTGCCGTTTCTAGGATCACAATCTTCTGCATGAGTCCTGGAGCTACTTCAGCCTCTAGTTTTTCTAGATTCCTTTTCAGGGATCTTGGGATCGTGCCTAGTGCTCCTATGATTATGGGTACGATTTCCACTGGCATATCCTATATCCTTCTTATTTCTATTTTCAGATCTTGATACTTATCCATTTTTTCCCTTTCTTTCTCTTCAACTCTGGTGTCCCATGGTATTGCGACATCAATGAGTGATACTTTCTTCTTGACTTTGTCAATCAACGTCACGTCTGGTCTATTTGCACGTATCACCCTATCCGTTCTGATACCATAGTCCCGGAGGATCTTTGCCTGATCGTTTTCTATCACTCCCTCAGGTTGGTGCTCGTACTACTTATTACTGCAAGGTAGCTGATGTTTCTTGCACAGGCTCCAGTGGAGGGCTTTAGCCACTGAATCATGCCTCTTTCTGTACTGGTTCTGTGCAAGTGCCGGGCATTCGCTTGCTATGTGGTTTATGGTTTCATTTTTCGTATTGCACTTCCTACATATGGGAGATATGTTATTTCCGTCTATCGTTCTTTGAACATATCTGGTTCTTAGGGCCTGATCTTGTGCCGCTGTTATCATTCCTTCAGTTTCCTTCTTTAGCTCTCCCCTCTGCAGCCATTGCCATGTGTCATCGCTGGCTAGTTCTTTAGTCTGTCTCATGTATTGTCCATGCATTGGTTTGTTGTGCCAGTCCTCTGTTCTGTCTGTCATTCTCCTGTCTCTGTATATTTCTGGGTCTTCGTCTACTTTTATTAGTCCTTCTTCCCATGCACTCTTTAGCCACTCGTCTTCACTGGTTTTCAGATATTGCCCCAATGCTCTGTTCTCGATGTTGACGCAGTCCTCTATACTTAGTAGTCCTCTCCCTCCTTCCTTTCGTGTTATGTATAGTCTGTCTGTATTTGCTCTTGGGTGTAGTGCTTTGTGTATTGTCATATGTTTCCTGGTTTTCTGATCTATGCTGCGGAGTTCTGCCTTCGTCCATTCCACTATTCCTGCGCTGTATCTGATTACTGGCACTGCCCATGTGTTTATGGCTTTTATCATATTTCCGGCGTTGAGTTTTGACTTGAGTATCGCCTTGAGTCTCTGCATATATTCTTTCCTGATCGTATCCTTCATCTCTTGGTGTTTTATATCCCCTCCTTCCATTATTCCCAGGTATTTGTATCCTGTCTCATCTATGTGTTTGATGTTGCTCCCATCTGGTAGCTTTATCCCTTATTATTATTATTATTATTATTATTATTATTATTATTATTATTATTATTATTATTATTATTATTATTATTATTATTATTAAACAAAACCTTCTTTCAGTTTTCTTCTGAAGATTAAAAAACAAACAAAATTACTGTGTATAGTGTGTTTAGTTATAAGTGTGGAGTGTTGAGTAAATACTTATAAGTAAACACGCTATACAGTAATTTTCTTTTTCAATTATTATTATATATATTTTTTTTTTTGCTCTATCACAGTCCTCTAATTCGACTGGGTGGTGTTTATAGTGTGGGGTTCCGGGTTGCATCCTGCCTCCTTAGGAGTCCATCACTCTTCTTACTATGTGCGCCGTTACTTCAGCCTCTAGTTTTTCCAGATTCCTTTTCAGGGGGATCGTGCCTAGTGTTCCTATGATTATGGGTACAATTTCCACTGGCATATCCCATATCCTTCTTATTTCTATTTTGAAGTCTTGATACTTATCCATTTTTTCCCTTTCTTTCTTTTCAACTCTGGTGTCCCATGGTATTGCGGCATCAATGAGTGATACTTTCTTCTTGATTTTTCAATCAACGTCACGTCTGGTCTATTTGCACGTATCTGCCTATCTGTTCTGATACCATAGTCCCAGAGGATCTTTGCCTGATCGTTTTCTATTACTCCTTAAGGTTGGTGTTCGTACCACGTTTTACTGCAAGTTAGCTGGTGTTTCTTGCACAGGCTCCAGTGGAGGGCTTTTGCCCTGAATCATGCCTCTTTTTGTACTGGTTCTGTGCAAATGCCGGTCATTCGCTTGCTATGTGGTTTATGGTTTCATTTTTCGTATTGCACTTCCTACATATGGGAGAGATGTTATTTCCATCTATTGTTCTTTGAACATATCTGGTTCTTAGGGCCTGATCTTGTGCCGCTGTTATCATTCCTTCAGTTTCCTTCTTAAGCTCTCCCCTCAGTAGCCATTGCCATGTGTCATCGCTGGCTAGTTCTTTAGTCTGTCTCATGTATTGTCCGTGCATTGGTTTGTTATGCCATTCCTCTGTTCTGCTTGTCTTTCTCCTGTCTCTGTATATTTCTGGGTCTTCGTCTACTTTTATCAGTCCTTCTTCCCATGCACTCTTGAGACACTTCTTCACTGGTCTTTATATATTGCCCCAGTGCTCTGTTCTCGATGTTGACGCAGTCCTCTATGTTATAGTCCTCTCCCTCCTTCCTTTCGTGTTATTTATAGTCTGTCTGTATTTGCTCTTGGGTGTAGTGCTTTGTGTATTGTCATATATTTCCTCGTTTTCTGGTCTATGCTGCGAAGTTCTGCCTTCGTCCATTCCACTATTCCTGCGCTGTATCTGATTACTGGCACTGCCCATGTGTTTATGGCTTTTATCATATTTCCGGCGTTGAGTTTTGACTTGAGTCTCTGCATATATTCTTTCCTGATCGTGTCCTTCACCTCTTGATGTTTTATATCCCCTCCTTCCATTATTCCTAGGTATTTGTATACCGTCTCATCTGTGTTTGATGTTGTTCCCATCTGGTAACTTTATCCCTTCAGTCCTTGTTACTTTGCCCTTTTGTATGTTGACTAAGGCACAGTTTTCTATTCTAAACTCCATCCTGATGTCCCAAGATACAATCCTTACAGTCTGAATTAGGGTATCTATTTCCTTGATGCTCTTACCATACAGCTTGATGTCGTCCATGAACATCAGATGGTTAATTCTGATGTCCCCAGATACAATCCTTACAGTCTGAATTAGGGTATCTATTTCCTTGATGCTCTTACCATACAGCTTGATGTCGTCCATGAACATTAGATGGTTAATTCTGTTGCCATCTTCTGCAGTACTTTTGTCATGGGAATCATGGCTACTACGAAGAGTAGTGGGGACAGTGAGTCTCCCTGGAAGATCCCTCTCCTGATATTAACCTCTGCTAGTCTTATTCCAGAGCTTGTAAACATTGTATTCCAGTTGCGCATTGTATTTTTGAGGAAGCTGATGGTGTTTTCCTCTGCCCCATATATTTCCAGGCATTCTATAAGCCATGTGTGTGGTACCATGTCGAAGGCTTTCTTATAGCCTATCCATGCCATGCTTAGGTTGGTTTTCCTTCTCTTACCGTTATTATTATTATTATTATTATTATTATTATTATTATTATTATTATTATTATTATTATTATTATACAAAAACTTTCACAAGGGAGAAGCAAAAAAGGCCATTGCCAGCTAAGAAACCATTTATCGATAAAAATCGTGTCTATGAAATGTGGCAAAATCATTGTAAATGAGAACAAATAAAGTACGAATGATAAGAGTAGGTGTATTAAGAGAAGAAAGAACGCATTGTTTGGGAGTCAGATAGACCTAACGAGTTTCAAGAGGTCAGGTTCGACACCTATAGGCCTACAGAAGGCTTCTCTCTGTCTATCTTGAGCTTGCTCCATTGTTCTCGTTAATTAAGAGACACGACTTTCTTTAGAGCATACAGTATCGTTACTGTCTTTTGGATACTTCTTCGGAAAGAGCAAGACTTATCGTCTTCCACGATATCATAAAAATGCAGAAAATGTCGTTTCTCATCTGCCAATTTTGTTATTGATTTCAGTCCATTTGCCTTAGGAAGTAATGCGAGTCATTTACTTCATAGAGCGTGACTCGCCCCATTTGGATCAACCAGGGCATTC